>NW_024428433.1:0-29006 GCF_017562075.2 Anopheles merus | reverse complement strand
AAAATAAAAACGGCAAGATGAGTTCATAAAATTCCTTTCATCCTCTAAACGATACCGATCTCGACTCGGGCGGTGCACGCAGTGTGCGACTTGCTTCCTCGAGCCATCAATTTATCCTGCCCGGACTCGCACAACAACAGGTTCCCGTTGGGGAGAGAAGAACAAAACAGAAAAGCTAAAGAGAGAGAGATATAGAGATAGACTTACACAAAAAAACCTAAACTAAACGTCAGGCGAGCCGCTGTTCATATGGTTTATGTGCGAACTATTTTCGGGGACAATGTCGATGGTTATGCCGATGTCGTAAGTACGGGCAATTAAGACAGTCCGTTCTTATGCTGTGAATAATTGATGCGTTCCCTTTTGCCGCCGGTGGCTGGTGATGAATATGCTCTGGCCAAAAGCGCTCCTATCCACCGGAATGGCCTGCTGGTTTATTGCGCCAGAAGTTGTCTATTGATTTATACCGGGCGCGTGTTTAGTGGCTCATGAGTTATGCATGGAACTTGTTGTATTTCTTTTCTTTTTTCTATCGACAAAGTAAAAGCAACTCAAAGTAATGTCTGTTACTTGCAGTTCACTCGTACGTAACACCTAGTTGGAGAGGCTGTTTTTTTTTAAAAGCAGTTTATCAGCTTTTAAGCCAGGAAGTACAGCTATTAAACGTAATTTTGCTCAAATCGTGGTCTCACAAGCGAATAAAACTGCCATGGAAAGTGGGAGGACGTACACAACAACTGCATCACAGTGAAGTGTTAAATGGGAAATTATTTACCTTCTAGCTATCTTTGTCTTGGGGAATGGCTGCAACCACTCTGGCGATGCATGTTTGAGTAAGCGTAATGGAATCGGTGCAGTCATGGGTACATCACAACAAGAGCGTCCTAGTTTTCGTCCACATTTTGAATAAGTAATTAAAACAACGAGGAAGTCATCGTACCGAAAATGATAGGATGAAGAGTTCAAAATAAAATTTTGTTTTAAAATTTATTTCATTTGAAACTGTCCACATTATATTTTTGTAGCCTTCTAAGTTGTATTTATGTATTTCATGTTTTAATTGTATTCTGTTGTTACTAGTTCACCGTTGTGCTAATTCATTAAAAGGAAATAAATGGTATAAAGTTGAGCCGTGAAGTTTCTGAAAGAAAGCACGTAATATTTTTGCCTAGCTTTAGGCGTTATTTGTATTTGTAGGAAATTTTATTATTTATTTTTGTACACCCAGACCTCAGCAATTGATAATAATCAGTATTACTGTTTCTTTAATAGCTTTAGGCTTCTGTTATTTGAAAATCTATTGCTGTGATGTGACAATTAAAAAAAAAGTTTTAAATGATTACTACAGCAATGCAACACACACGTTGCATACTTGTAGGCGTCAAAATAACCAGGAACAGGTGAAGAACAGATTCATAGTACACAGCCCACAAATGTTATAAATTACAATGGAATGATTCTTTTTTTGATTGATTGCTATCATCAATAGAGCTTTTTGCCCATTCCCTATCGCTTCATGTGTCGGTTCAAAGCAAATCGTACTATTTTCAAAAGTCGATTGATCTCGTATTAAATCTAATTTACACCCGGTCCGGCATAAACCGATCTCTTTGAAGTTGGTGGCTCGATTGGTGGGAAATAGTTTACAGAAAGTGTTTCCCAGCTCCGATGCAATTGTGGTGCTAGTTAATAGGAAGAACCAATCAACCATTTGATATGATTATTTTCTTCCCCGCTGTTCGCCAGGGAAGGCTATCTTCAACTCTAATCGATCATTTTATTATTGACCAGTACAAGCAAACTTTGAATCATTCACTTCCGTGTGCGTTGTAAGCAAAATGTGAGGAAAGAAAAATAAACCACTATTTGTGTCCCTTCCGATTGCAATGATCGTTATCGGTGAAATGTAAACGATAGATTAATTCTTTTCAAACACAACGCTTTCTCTTGAGGACCGTAGAGCTGAAGTGAAAACACAATATGGCCCACAGGCAAGCTGGCATTTGAGGGCAGGAGAGCATTTTATCCTTGCTCGTGTGCTTTGAGTGTCGTCTAGGTGGGCAAGTGTTGAAAAATGTCTTCACTAACCAGGACGGCGAAGTTGGGCAAGGAAATGCTCTAATTAAAAGCGGAGGCAGGATCTACCCGAGGGGTCCATCACGTTGTGCTGGAATTTAATGAACATCGTCTTCATCTATCTTCAGCAGAGAGGAGCGCTTTTTCAAGACGCATTGAGCCGAACAACCATTGGCTGCACCTTCAAACGTAGCCGTGGAAAACGGGCGCACAAAGCGAATGATAATCGGAATTTTCTTCAGATCGTTTTCCGACGGTCCGAGAAGCTGGAATGCACATTATAGGACCATGGGCGACTTTTCTTTCACCTTTTCTTTTCTTCCCAAGTTACTCCATATCGCACACTCTCGCTAGCCCAGCATAAATTATCTTAAAATCGTTTCCCAAATAACGGTCGTTAGGCCGGGCCGGACGAAATGGGTGATCACCGTGGTGCCAGCCCGTCCTCCAAATTCCGTTTGAACGGTGGACCGATGAAGTTACATCGCCCGGTACACGATGCCCGCGGAACACTTGGCCGCTGGCGCGACGAGAGCGATGAAGTAAATTTGCACTTAAGGACTTTCCGCCATTGCTGCTCGACGCGCTGCAACGCTGGCACGCCAATCCGAGGATTTGATGCGGTGTGCTATGGGATATGTTCGGGGGGCGGCCTTGGCACAACCCTGCGCACCGCTTTACAAGGGTGAAGAATTTCGGGAAATCTGTTCCATCGTGTTAGTTCCATCTGGCCGACTGGGGACTGCGGCCCAGGCTGATGGCGCTGTGGCGTAATGGCGCAAGTTGTAGGACATCATCGCACAATATATATGGTCCAATTATGGATGACGTCATCGGGGGTGATATACGAGTCGCAAGGGCCTGGGAAGGGGACGGTACACGCTGGGCGGGTAATGTTACAATTAAAAGTTTGCATGCTCGGTGTAAATTTCGACGTCTTTCTGCTGTGGGTGGGAATGAAATCGCGTGCGGACGAAATCTATCGGTGTCATGTGATGAGGAGTGCGATGCTAGGATTATTTTTAAGGTTAGAGCCTAAGATTGTTTTTAAAGCTTTAGGATGCGTTATAAGTTAGTTTGAAATCCTTTTCTTACTTATCATGAGTGTCATGAAGTTTAGTAGTAAAAAGTTATAGAATATTGATATCCTCAATTTGAACTCAACAAACTAATATACAAGAAAATGTTAGAAGTTAGAAATGTTTAGAAAAAAAAGGAACGAACAAACTATGATAAGAAATGAATAAACAATAATAAACAAACTTAAGTTATCTGTGGGAGATTTGTAGCCCTTTTTAAAAAAAGATCGTCCTAAACTTCGGTCTAAACGCCCAAATTTATGCAAAGTATTACGAGAGCATGGGGTAGCAGCACCCACTTAAGGAAAATTGTTAAATTTTCTATTTATTTCGCTAGCGTTTGTTGATTTCATACTAATATGATGTTTAAAGGTTCAATCTAGATATCTGTTAAGAACCTTGCCATTTTAGCTATTAAAAAATTATGAAAAAATATTTTCTTACAGATCATTTTTGAACGTTTGTATTGGCACAGAAAAAACACATCTTAACAACACATAACATCGGCGCGAAACAAATGCAACTTTACAAAAATCATTCCACTTTGCATTGCTCTAATTGAAGCATTTTACCTCAATCTGGTGGGCGCATTATGCATATTCACAATAGTATCACCGACAAACCGACGTGACACTTTTAAAATGCGTTTCAAAATTGTCCCACACGAAAGTACTGTCATTTACTATATATTTCTATTATATAATATAATATACTACATATTTTACTATAATATTTCATCCTGTGAAAATGTTAGTGCTGTCAACGCCTCCAATAGTCCTTGATGATCTCGATAGTGCCGCGAAAATTATCTCTGTTCGCGGCTGCTTAATGGAAACACGTTTCCAAGTACAAATGGCGAAGGATGTTAGGCAAGATTTCATGAAAATAATTGGACAAGATATCCAGAAAAATCATTTGATGGGTTCCAACAATACATATGATGTGAGAAGTGGAGAAAATATTCTTCGTTGCAAGTTGGGGAGAAAAACAAAAAGGGTTTTTAGCAATTCTCTCCTCTGTGTCAGTGTAGTAAGCGAATCAGTATAGAGATGGCGCCAGTGTTTTAACGTATTTTCTTTTGAAATAAGGAAACAACTTTTGAAGCTCATTTTGTTCGAAGTGTCACGTCGGTTGTTGGTGATAGTATTACACTCATGCATGTAGTAAAGTCGTAATGATGATCATTTATGAAATAGATTTTTGACGAGGTGCAATCTCAATTCAAAGGCCGACTTGCCGTTTGTTCAATTAAAAAAAATCTTTTGGTCATGTATATAGATCCTCAAAATGTTTTTTTTTCTGTTTTATAACATGATAAAAATATGCATTTGTCGAGATTAAAACCTATTTACTTATTTTAGATCGTAAAAGCGGCCCCTAAAATTATGCAATATATGATAATGAACATTTCATCCTTTTTAACTCATATCAAATCTGCTACCATGACCTGGAAATGTAAAATGAATTGTTGCTCACCTAAGCTACCCCTCTTCCCCCACTCAGCTTTCTTCCACTGGTACCCTCTTTAGCTAACGCATCGCCTATGCATACCTTCACAAAATTCGCATATGTGCCAGTTTTTTTGCCTCTCTCCCCCTTCCTCCTGCTCTCATGTCATCGGTTAAATGTCACAGCAAAACCAGTGCAGTGCAGCGCCAACCAGCAACCAAACCGAACGCTGATGCATTTCGACAGGCATGCTTTCAGCTGACGGCGAAAGCGACACAGCAACCCATCTTGTGACAGGGCCGCTACCACAGCTTTAAACCATCCGCAGGGGGAGTTTACCCCTACGGTTCGACAGAACCGTCCCGTACGATTTGGCACAAATGTGTCAACACGAACACAGGCACGTGCTTCGTCACTTCATCGTCCCGCAGCCCCAGGGTGGATGGATTTATGATGTCTAATGGTTCATTCTTTGCGTCTTTGGGCGGGAGTTTCTTTTTCGCCGCCGTAAGTTCTTCGCTCCCGGGGCTCACGCTAAGGGAAACGCGGTAGAGCAATAGTGTTCTACATTGCCCTCTTTGCCCTTCCTCCCCGCCCTCGTCCTCGGCTAAGCCAAGCATGCATGCGTCATGTAAAGTTTTTCGCTTAGTCGGAAGGAATCATTTTTCATTCTTATCACAAGTCCATTCTTCGCTTGGGGGCGGCTTGGGGTGGAGGCTTTCCCCTTGGCAGCCCGTGGGTTATTGTTGTTGGAGTTTTTGCTTTATCCTCCCCAGTGGCATATGTCGGATATGGTCACTGGCTGCGTCGGGGAGATGACATAGAACTGACTATTAGAGAAACGCTGAACTATGGAATGTGATAGAATTTTTATTCTGCAAAAATAGTTGTGTTTTAGTATAAAAATATATAATCTAGAAAATATATTTATTCGAAAATAAATATTGAACTGGAAATATAATCTTTTGCCTACCTTCAGCGTCTTTTCACTACTAAATACCCTAGCAAATCCATGATTTAAATGAAACGCGCCTAAATGTATACTATATAGTAGATTAGATGTATTGCAAAGGGCTTAGCAGTAAAGATTGCCTACCCACAGGCACTTTAGATGATTTGAATCAATGAAAATGATCTAAATAAAATTACTATAAAAAATATACAACAATTATATTAGCAAACTCATACCTTACTCAAATTAATTGACAATTGATAACAAAAACTAGTCAATCTAGCAATGCATTATTTGCATTTCCGCATCTAAATGATTACCCTAACCACCGCCTTCGACCTCAACACCGAGTGTCGTGTCGTCCAATCGTGCAATGGTGCGTGAAAAGCAACGACCGTGCTTTATGGGATGTCTGAGGTGTTGAGTGAAGGTGAACACTTCATCACCAACGAAAACGGTTACGGGTGTGTTAAAAAACACACATGACGAAGCTCTCCCCCAAAAGGAAACTACCGAAGTCGGTCATGCCTTCTCGTTAGTCTGGATTAAAGTGCAGCAAAGAGAGCGAGTGGCAAGGGAGAACTGAATGGAAAGATGGAATATGTTATCACTTCGTTCACCTGGTAGTTTTAGTTCAGGATTTGTTCGGCTGAAATCTCGCCCTTCCGGGATAAAGACATGCAGAGGATATCACACATCACCGGTGGGTGACGCACCACCAAATCCCGCGCGGAATGTTCCGGGACAGAAATCTCACGCGTGCTGGGAGGTAGACAAAAAAGCGCACACACACACACACTCAGGGAAACTTTGCTGCCCCATCGGTCCTTCCACCCATCCGGCACGTCAGCATATGTAATGCTGTGATAATGATGTCGGGAAAGGCGCTGCGGTTTGCAGATAAGTGGTAATGAGTAGGAAACCCCCGCCGGGCAGGCGTCGGTTTCGGCATGCATCCGGGCAACGGCGGTACGGAAGCGTACCTTGTGCCGGTGTGGTTTTTGTTGCTTAATCTATTGTCGTTCGTTTGTATGTGCGCAGGGAGAGAAAGAAAGAGAGAGTGTTTGTATTTGTAATGAAGCTGGAAGAGTGATCAAGATATATGAATATTTTTTTGTTCAAGAACATTTGATTTTATAGAACGGCGATGGAGTTGCTACAGGTTAGAGAAGAGAGAGAGAGAGCTCCTAAAGGAAAAAGTATTAGTAAAAGGCAGTGGTATCGATAATGACTGAGGATGATAGGGTTGATTTAATGCTTTTGTGTGAAAAATGAATAGGAAGCAGCAATACTTTGCTTTTCCCTTTGAATCATATTAATACGTAGTGCTATAATCTTATTAATACCATCTCACAATGAGCTTGCGAATCTTGTACTGTTCAATACGGACCTGAGAATGATACCATAATGCTGTTTTCTCCTCGTATGACTGATTTTCCTTCATTTTGAAGACGTAATCCCAAAAAAGCTTAATTCAATCGAATAATTTGAAATTTAGAAAGACGAAATCAGTCATTAAGAAACGATTCAAAACTACCTTTTTACTATGGGCAACGATCGTAACGATACCGTAGAGCTGGCAATCGGATCGTTCTACAGTATCGTTTAAGCGAGCGTGTTTATGCTTCAGCAGAAAAGGAGAAGCGATTCGCCCGGGCGTTAAGTGAACGCTGTAGAAAGCACCATTGCGGCAACGCGCTCAACAGCGCACCGAAGCGAAATTTCAGGCACCGTTTCATCCTTCGATTGAAGCTAAATCTAATTCTTCTATCCACCCTCGACAGCAAAGCAGACCAGCAGTAACGCGTTGCAAATGCAACCCTGAAAGGGATGCCATTTGTTCGATGGAAATAAAACGGGAAATCTTGCTTCTTATGAGCGACAATACACCCGACACACCGGGCGCACACACATCAAACACACACACATGCATCTTAGCGAGTAATGATCCAAGAACAAAGGGAAATCGCTTGCAATCGAGACAAAAAAAATGGTGCGATACTTTTTGTTGTTGTTGTTGTTCTCCTGACGGAAACTTAACTACCAGATAGAGATGGCGCACAGCACAAAAGATGTGTGGAATCTGTGCTGCCGCTTGCACGAGGGACAGCGGAGCTTGGTGAGAGCTTTCGTCTCTTGATGATGCGCAAGATAGTGGCCACGCAAAAGCTAAGCTGATATATCCGGTATAAGACGGAAATGCTCAGGAAATGCTCTGATAGCTACAAAATGGTGGCCAGGGGGGTCAGTGGAGAGGAACGAGGCAATCAAACTGCAGACTTCTCGAGGTTTATAGGCCCTTTTTTGCCCCGAACGGTATGGAGAAACTTTTTGCGGCATTAGTTGTTATGAAGGTGAAGGTAGGGAATGATAAATATTATCACCCATCTTAGAGTGTCATGAAAACTAATGACCTGTCGAGCGATTGAGCGGTACAGTTGGAGGGTGCTTTAAGGGCATTGGCCTCGGAGCATGGGGTCTGGGTCGAACATAGTTTGGTCATTATCGAAATGGCACTTTAATAAAAAAAAATAATAAAACGCAGTCATTATGTTGTTTTGAACCATTTTTCGAATTTGTCGCATTGAAGGAATAAACGTATTTTGACAGTTATTACGTTGAGTGATGATTTTTTTTTTAATAATAATATTTAAACTAGAGAAGTGGAATTTAATAGCTAAAAATTAATAAAAATAATAATAGTCAATAATAATTTACGCGCCACCAAGCGTCTCCATTTTTTAGCAATAATTCTATTATTTAGTGATTTGCTTACGATTTTATTTTATGGCTGAGGTCAAAAAGACGACCCAAAGTTTAGACAAAAAATAGTCATTCTACTAATCTTAAGATCATTAACCTCTCAACCTATCTTTGCTGGAGAATCTTTCAACTCTGCTCTTTTATTTAACTTCTGTAAGAACTCTAGTTATTCCGCCACTGTATACCACCCAGTCCAACGAATGGGGCTTAAATTACCACTACCTTATCGCTAGATTACCGGTAATTTAAGAGTAAAGTAATGGAAAATTAGCAGTAGATAATTTACCCATTCGACCAGTTTTGACTGATTCTTGTCAGTCCTATATGCGAAATGTTTTCCTGAAATATTTTGCGAAATGTTTATGTTTTTCGGCAAAAATGTTTAAAATATTACACGAAATACATTATGTTTTATTTTATAGGGTTTTCCAGAAGTTATTATAGCTGGGGAACACGTAATTGACTCTTTCTTGCGTGAAATGAACTTAATGTAATGGGAATTGGATTCTATAACACCCTTGTTGGGCAAATCTAATAGGAATTTCCAAGGTTCATGTCCGAAAACGGTGCCTTATAGTTCATTTTTCAATCATATAAAGTTCACTTCCCATAGGAAAGAGTCCAGGAATTGTCCCACAACTATGAAAATTCCTGGAAAACCTTTTTACTGATTTGCGTTCATAAATAGAATTACACAGTAGTATGAAAAAAATACATAATAATTTTACAGAATTTTTAAAATATCGCAAAACTAGTAATTTTCATCTTTTCCCTTGAAATGAAACGAGTAAAAGAGAAAAAAAAACAATAAATCCTATGAGCTGCACGAGAAGAAAGGAATTAAAAATAATGAAGCATTGCAACAATCATCAAATTTATTATAGATACTTTTTTGCCTCTTGCTGGCAACACTGGCCGACACGGTCACGGAGCAGCATCCACAGTTTTTGCGCCACACACAGAGTGTTTGTGTGTCTTGTTGATTGCACGTTTTGTTTACATCGCTCATTCGTTTCTCACATATTCTACGCCGCTCAGCAGATCCCACTCAATCTCAGAGATAATAATGAAAGAGTAAAAAAAATGGATTCGATGCTCTCTCGTCTCAAAACTGTACTTACATGCTCTTCGCAAAAAGACCAAGTGTAAGCAAACAACCCGAAAGCAGCTTGCCGGTGTTTGTGATAGATAAAAATTGGCTTAACGCAACAGCAGCTCATACAGATCCGAGCAAACTTTTGAACCATTTTTGCTCCAACATTTCCCCATTTTCCGCCACCGCTCTCCGCTTCCCTATATCTTCCACCGATGCCGCTGGACGGTGGTTAGATTACACGGTTTGTTTGTTTTCGTTCGTCTCACCCGGCATTACAAAAGAGAGCGCGTACACTCTCCTCCGACGGCGCCATGTTGAGAGCGCGGACACCATGTTTGCTCTCGGCGCCATATTGCAGCGCGCGCGCGCTCGCGCTCTCTCTCTTTCGCGGTTGGTACAGAAATAACAAAGCAAGCCAGTAGTGCGCTCATTCAAATAGTAGCAGCCACGCGCCGTCGACGGTTAGATTGCGTCGAGACTTTGAACCGTTAGCACGTCGCCGTTGCGTCACAACGTTTCGCGCGTCAACCGTTTCGCGTCTTTACGCCAGTGAGCGAGTGTGATCTCTTCGGTGGTGACTTTTGGCAGGTTGGCCAGGTTGGTTTACAGTGGCTGTGTTTACCGAGCAAGGAGTGACAATTTGTAGAATGGAAACTTTTTTCGTCTCAACGATCGTGGGATGCGGATTTTATTTATTTTTATCGTTTTGCTCTTATTATAAGCAAAGGCGCGAGTGAATGTGTGTGTGTGTGTGTCTGGATAATCGAAAAGTATTACAGGAAACACTTACGGGCCTTTGTTTCCACTCCCTCTTTTTCCCCTCTTCCCGCTGTCAACAACCATTTAGAACGGAAATTCTGTGGCGGGAAAATAAGATATCCTTCCCACAAAAAGAAAGGTGGAAAAGTTTCACCCCCAAACGACGGTCCCTAAATCGTCGCCAAAAAAAACGCGCGCGTGAGGGGAGGAACGCGTGTTTTCCATTATTAGCAGCGGTAGGGCAGGAATGGGTCGCGAAGCCAAAACTTTTGGCCAGCGTTTTACTTATTCATAATTGTAGACGCGCGCGCGTTAGCAGGGATTTGGATTCGGTGGAGCGTTGTGGGTGCTCTTCGCAAAATCTGCCCGCCAAAATCACTGCCAGATGATTGCCAGAAAGGGGAAAAGGAAAAAAGGCAACAGGGTAGTGGACAAGGAAAAGTAAAAGCAAAAAAAGTAAAAGTCGCGCGTGCTTGTTTTTTTGGGAAATGGAAAGAAAATGCGCCACGGGAAGAAGCGTGAACAGTGGCGAAGCAAAATCAAAGCCAATAATGCACACTGGCGTGATTTCGGTGTCTGTCGGTGTGAGTTTGGTGGCAAAAAGGGCTTTCGCGGTGAGTGCTGGCCTTGATCAAGTTCGATCGACTAAAAGGAAAAACTTATAACAAGCGAGCGAGTGGTGTGGTGTGTGAGTGAAGAGAAACGATTTCCACATGTACGTTCTAGCAAGAGTGCGTCAATTTGTGTCAGTGCCTGCATGTCTGCCTCTGTGTGTGTGCGTGAGTTTCGGTCGTTAATGTTTATGACTCAGTGAAGCACACGTTTCCCACTCGCCCGCATCGTAAATGCCAAGGAAAAGGAAACAACCAGCGGAAAATTACACCTGCGTTGTTACAGCGTTCCTGACCGGTAAATGGAACTGAGTGGAAATACACCCACACACACACACACACATGAGCCTACGAATCAAATATTAAAATCTCACTTATGCACAAGTTCCTTTGCGCCGTCGTCTTCAAGTCGCGTCTATTTGCGTTCGGTGCTGGTTCGGTCTGATGGCGTGGTGGCTATTCAATATCAATTCTGTATCACCGTGGCGTATTTTTTGGGTGGGTTTTTACTTTTGTTTCGATATGGATTTTCCCGTTTTACCATTTTGAACCGTGCTAAGTGTTGCAAAAAAGTCGCTTCGTTTGTTTTGATGAGGCAGTTAAGGCGAAAGAAAGAGTGTGAACGAACAACGAAAAAAGGGAGCATAGAACAAAACACAACTTTTTTAGAGCATTTTTCGGTGGCTTTTTGGGCGAGAAAGTGTGTGTTTGGTTTCAACATTTACCTCGAGATTGAAGGTGTACAGTGTATAATTTCCACTTGTTCGAATGTACCTATTGTGTGTTTGTGTTCTGGAGTTTTTAGACCATTTAACATGCTGATGATATTGATTGGATGTGTCCTGTGAACCATTTATTTTAATCATTTTTTTTTATTCATTTATGTTAGCTTTTGTAAAGTGAAAAAGTGACAATTGTGTGACTTGTGTTCAATATAATAAACTGGTTATTAAAGTGTTGCTGTGAACGACACATCGAGTAAGGGACTATTCTCTGGTGAAATTGTTCGCTGGGTAAGTAATGATTTTTTTTTTTTGTCAGTTGAAAGCTCAAAATGAAATTCAAATTATTTTTGACATGAAATATTGAATGTTTTATTTCCAGAATCTAAATTCAATCCTTAGCTAGTGTAAGTTAATTTTAATGGAGCGATATACAGTGAGTTCTAAAAGTATTCGTCTAGCTCAGCGGTCAGCAAACTTGACGACCATAAGAGCTAAATTCTACAATAATGTTCATAGAGCTTCACGCGAAGAGCCAAATTGTTAACGCAAGAGCAAAATTGTATGAAACTTCTATGAAATATATGAGCTGTTAAGAGCCACCATGTTGATATCAACGCCATGCATTAAAATAGTACATCAGCAACTAAACTCACCCACCTCTTCTCGTTATCTTATTGGCCATCATAAAATGTACTGATTGATGGGTTATATTGGAATTTTTGGATGGCTGCTTAGTTGACAGTTTGACACACATTTCGTGTCACAAAAATGGCCGAACGCTGATCAGACGAATGAATGAGGTCTTCCACATGTCCTATAAGCTTTTAAAATAGGCTAGGAAAGATAATAAGACTAGATTTTTGCCATTATGCTCCGTTCCTTTCATTCCCCCACCTTTAGTGCCTCTCTGGCCACTCGAAGTGTAATTGAAACAACATAAATGCATTCATTTGAAATCGAGCCACTATCAGATTTAATTCGTTTCTACGTAGTGATTGGGCTTTTTGCGCACCAGTCAAACGACTTGTTTTTTTTTTGCATGATTTAGTTGATATTGCACTATTTTAATGCATATCTTCTTTACCAAATGTGTTTTTTACTAACCTTTGCATTACTTTTACCGATCATTGCCGCCTTACGGCCTTAATTCGCCTTTTTCTGTAAAATGTTCAGCTAGACGAATGCTTTTAGCATTCACTGTATGTAGTTATAAAAATATGAAAATATATTCATATCCATTATTAATTTTAATTTTTACAATTAATTTTTAGTTTTTCAAATCCCAAACGACAAACATACGTAATTTATGTAATCTTCCATCGAACTCGCTCAACATTGTTTATCAATTTCGTCAACATGATTTTCAACCATCCAATGGCAAATATTTGCTCTTTATGCTACGTTTTTGAAGCATGTATAACGCGGATAAAACGTAGAAAAAAAGCTTTATAATAATTCATTTTGGAAAACTTTGTTCAATATCAGCAGGGAAAAAAATCAGAAAATTAATTCTAGAACGCAATTACATAGATTACTTGTTGCAGAGAAATATACAAAAAGACACCAAGAACCAATCAAAGGCATAAATAAGCACTTTAAAGTCCAATACAAGTTTCAGACTTCCAATTCGAATCGTTTCAACTTCTCTCGCATTCCTAATTGATATCATGCTCAACCTATTAGCATGGGAGAATTTAATTAAACCGCTATCATTGTTTGTTCACGCCGCTTCCGGGCTGAACGTAAACACAGGCCGAAACGGCACCATCGAGCAAGACGGTAAATCAATAAGACTCTCGCTTTGTCATCATCGTCATCACAAAACGGTGCAAATGGGATTGAATATAAATTTAAAATTCATCCTCCCGCACCAACCATCCGCCTTGTTGCGGCGTAAAAGAGCAAACCCAACCGAGCGCTAACCTTCTTCGAAATTCCTGCACAGCTTTTCCTGCATCACAAACCTTTGTGTTACTTTGTCGAGCCTTTCCCTCTCCTCTCCAACAACTGGCTTAGCTGTAACGCATTTTCCAACGCACACTTCGGTTTTTGCACGCGTAGCGGAACTTGGGGCAAGTGTGCCACCTTAAGCATTTCAAGTTATAACTCACTAAAACGTGTTTTTCAAAAGCCGATTTAAATCTCATAACCATTTTACATCTATTTCCTCACTTATAAATGAGTTTCGCTTGAAAAAAGTGCAAACAAAACAGTTTTTGAAGCGTTTTAAAAAGGGTCCAAAAAGACGTTGTTTTTTGGGCTATGGGGCAAGAGTGCCACTCGTATTGGGCAAGACGGCCACCTGGTTAAAATAACCGTGTTTCTTAGATAATTGAAATTATTACGTTTATACCACTAGTATATGTATTCTACATGTATTTAGTCCTCAATGAACCCTTTTGACCACCAACTGTACCACAATATGGTTTGTTACTGTTCTGTTTTTCCGGGGTGGAATCCGCTCACAATAGCGCACCATTCTGCAGCACGCTACAACAATGTTTACATTTTTGACAGCTCGCGCCTATGAAAGATGGTGGCACACTTGCCCCAAACAGAGATGGCACACTTGCCCCAAAAGTTGTAACTTTTTTGAAATTGAATTTTTCAGTGACAAAAATAAATTTTTTTCAACTAACCCCACAAAAAATTTCACGTTTTCTCAGCTATACGGTGGTGTAAATATTTTCTCGGTTGATTGTTCGCACGATTTTTGAGAGCTTATTTGGTTGGATTAAAAAATTATAATATTCTGCTCACTTTTGAAACTCAATATAAATCAGTTTAAAACAATGGGAAATATCGATTGGTCTATATGAAATTAGGCTCAGAATACCTAGTCATTGGAAAGTAACCAACTGTATACACAATTGATCATTAAATTAAAGTTTTTAAGGAAAAATGCTTGGTGGCACTCTTGCCCCGTATGGCACACTTGCCCCAAATTCCGCTACCGATTTAAATGTAACCGTAACGCGTTCTTTAATGAATTATTAATGATGGACTCGCGGGCTTGGGTTTAAGGGCATTTTCTCCCGTCGGTATGCCCCGCGGCAAGCATATCGCATATTCCGGGGCATCCCGTTCTTCGCTCGCAACTATGCAAAAACATGGCGCACGCCAATATGGAAATGATCGCTCCAAACAAACCGGCCGCCCCACTTCAATTAGCTGCGTTGGTGGGCCGAGGCGGAACAATGCGGCAACTCAGTGTGATGAGTTTTGTGCAGCCAGCAGTTCGAACCCAAAAAAAGACGAAAACAATCAGCCCAAAAAACCGAGCTTCTCCATTCTGCAGACGCAACCGCAAAAGGTTGGTTGGTGTTTGTTGATTGAGATGTTTTTCGCTAAATTAAGCGATGCTAATTATGTTGCTGCTGGCGGCATGCGGCTGCAGAAGGCAAACGGTCAGCGCCGTTTGTTTGTGCCAGCGCCAGCGGATGACGAACTATTTGCGAAATAATGGTGCGGAAGGATTTTCCGGCCAGCGAAAGGCGTAGTGTAATTATGATAATAATTTGTAACATTCTTCTATTGGACTGGCCGACACGGGCACTTGCGCATGGCACGCCCTGGGAGATGCTTTGTTTTGCAAAACCTTTTTAATTTTAACCGTTCGCTCGATTATTTTGTGAATCGTGGCACGACAACACCAACCGACCCTTAAATAATCGCTTTAATACATCTTTTAACATTCAATGTTTTATATTATTTCGATAGTCGCTTATCTTTTTGCAACACCTTTGCAGGACTCCTTTTGGGAAGTCGGTTTTATGGAGCTTTTTTAATGCTTACCCTTCATAAAAAAATATAGGCTTGTAGGTTGAACATTGAACCCTTGCAACAAGCAAAAACTCCCTTTTTTCAAGTCCGTTTTGTTTCTGTCTGTATGGGAATTTGGGGCAATATGGTCTTGATATAACATCGTAGCGTCACTCAAGAGATGTTACGGAGGTTCTTGTTTTCTTCAATTTTCAATAATTAAATTTATGAAATTGAGCTTTACATTAATACATTAATGTAAAATAATACATTTGTTTATTGCTTTTATACTCTAGTAATACTTAAAATACACTTCATCAAGAGCCCTGTAAAATTGCCTTATAAAAAAGCCATCCGCAAATGGGACCAGATAATAAATTTACAGTTTAATCTCTGTTCTATGGCATCTACTTAAACACTTAAAATGTAATTCTGCACTAAATCCTAAAAAATGATATCGTAATTTCGTTATTAAGGTTGGCCATTGCGCCCAAATCTCCCATACGATATCGAACTTTTATATCCTGTTTCATCCTTCTTTTTTTCGCCTCGTTAACGTTGATACTCAAAGGTAAAATAAGCTTTAAGCTTCCCATAAAATACTTCGATCGATTTTGCAACAAAAAAAGGATGTACTTCTCGTCATTGCAAAGCTACCCAAAACTGGCTGACGGTTGGTTTTCCTTACCAATCGTTCACCGGAGTGGTTTGTGCTTGGAACATTTTTATGATGGTCACTTCAAAAGAATCGTTTTCCCCGTTTTTCCCTGATGGTAAAATATCCCTCTCAATCTCACACTTTTCACCGAACGAAACGGTTTGGCACCAGAAAAAGTTAAACCTGCCAATATGGAATTGTGAAGCGGCGGACAGTGGTGGTGATGGTCCTGATGCTCGGGAATCTCTTTTTGTATTCCACATAATCGTCAATTTTTCGTCCCCGTCATTTCTGATGCTGCTGGGTGTGTGTATGATTATGCAACGCGTGGATACACAAAACCCACCCATTCGAACCACGGTTTTCCACGGAAAGGCAAACGGAAACAGTGCGCACGAATTACAGTTTCCGGACGGCTGGCCAACATGAATGGCATCCGGTCCGGTACGTGCGTTGGATTTTCGCCAGTTCCGGCCAGCAAACGGCGACAAAAAAGGGAGGAGGAAGAAAACAGTACCGGTTCGAGATCAGCTGGCGATAATCCTGTTATCGAGAATTTCACCCCCAGCGAGCCGCCTGTGCGCCAAAAATCAATAAGGAAATGAGGGCAAACGGGTGGGTACGAAGGGGGGAGAATAAAACGACCGACACAGATACAGTGAGTGAAAATATTGGTCAGATAGAACTTGGCCGATGGTTTTGGTTTCGCTTTCAGTGCTTCATCATAAGTGGCGAAGAAGGGGAGAGTTACCAGTTACCAGTGGGCGATAGAAACCAGACGCAGATACTAGTAAACACGGCGGCCCAGAGGTAAATGATGCAGCCTGTCGATTGGTCCTCACATTACATCCACTTTTGGGGTGGATTTTCTGAAAGACTCTGGAGCCGAGTTTGTTGCGCGCTGTTGGAAGCAAATAACTCCATATTCGCAGGATTAACCGCCGAGTGGTAGTAGTCGGGCTGCCGGTGAAGCGTACGACGAGATGCTTAGGATTAACGATTCGTCCACCGGAGGAACGGCGGGCCGGCACGGGGGCCCATTCTTCAGGCAGAATGTTTGTGGGTGATAAATACTGCAAAACCAGAGCGGGAGGGTGAAGTTAAGCTTATCGGCTGGGGTAGATTTGTGTTTGATAATGTTCAGCCCCGAACGCAAGCTATAAATCATCGAGAAATTACCGAGTAGTTGAGTATCCTATCAAGTGTGTATCTTTTTATTGGGGATTTGATACACTGGAAAGTTGGAAGCGCGTGAATTGGCTGGATGAAACGTTGTAAATCTAGCCGGCGGAAGATAAATGTGAACGATCTTGGTTGCGGTGCGTCGTTTTGTAAGCAATTTACTTGCCTTGAGCAGGGCGGCTTTATAGTGTGGTGCGTAACGCACAAGATTGGATTAGAACGGTCCTTAGTTCAATCCTAGATTTGATTTGTTTACAATGTCAAACTTTACTAATTTGTTAAAAAAAAACGCGTTATTCTGGCGATAAACTGGGTCCAGAATATACTACTGGCTCTTTCTTGGGTTTAAGAAAGAATGCTTTATCAGACTGCTTTGATGCTTTATCAGAAATGTTTGATATTGAGACAGGCAAAGTCTGGAATCTGTTGATGGGGCCCTTTCCGTTGTAAGTTCGTAGCAAAGTCTATATAATACAGAGGTCGATGCATAGCTCGATTTTGGGCCACCATTTTGAAAGCTTGTTTTTGACAGTTAGATGAAAAAGCGTTCACAAACGATTCCAAACAACCAAACACTTTTCAGGGCTTATTGTGCATTTTGTGCACAAAACTTAGTGTAACTATACATTCCTTTCTCATGAACGTGAAATGGAGTAGTTTTTTCAGTAATTCATGACTTAAAAACGACCACAATCAGACTAGCCAGATCTAGCCTCTTAGATTTGGTCCTCTTGAACTGCACATGATTTCGTCGTAATTTCGGTCACTGATCTTGTTGTAATTGATAATTACACTGTAATTTTATTTTTTTTAAATATTCGTCAACTTTTTCAAGAACAAGATTATGAAAAAATCTCGTAAAAATTACCGAAAATGCATTCAGACCACTGCATGCACTACAAATAAAACCTCAATGCATGCTGCGATGAAACTATAGAAGCTTTTTCATCCAGCTGTCAAAACTTTCCCACGCTTTTTAATCAAATGTTCTGGATGATTCGACCTATGTATTAGATAGACTTTGGTTCGTAGGCTGAAATTTCAGCCTGTCAGCTGTTTGCATAGTATAGCAGTTTTCGAGCAGTTATCTAAGTGAGTATAATATAATATACAGGTGGGCTTATCCCAAGGTGTATGAATTTGGAAGGCTGATTTTCATCGCTTCTGTTTCTGAATGAAGATTTTAAGAGTGTTTTGAGTATTCGTCAAGTCTCAAGAAAGCTTGGTTGAACAAAAGTTTTCACTCATCTTGTCAAAAAGTGATATTCAAATTTGGTTTTAAAAAAACCTACTATGAGACCACCTGCACTACATACACTTTGATTCTAGATTCCACCACGTGATCTCTTTAATGCACCTTGGGGTAAATGTGAACAACACTGTGTTTTCGAGCAGGTACTCGAATCTAATTCTAGCTTTGAGGCTAGCATAATCTAGACTGAAAATTGCAGGCTAGTTTTTTGTGTGGTTTTGTATGGAGTTTTTACATGATTTCAGCCTCCAACTATCAAACTCCATACAAAAAACTGACTAGGGCCCCGATTCCAGACTTCACCTGTCTCAATAACAAACATTTCCGAACACTTCAATTGTGGATAAGCAAATACTGCGCTTTGTGACTTCTGGGTTTAGAAGACGACGGACTGGACTCTGGACGCTTTGCAGTCAGTCAGTCAGCACAAAGATGTAGTATGAAATGTTCAATGCAATGCTAACAACTCACTGCTTTTGATGTCTTATGTGATTGCTTTACATAGTTCTAATTATTTAAAGCCCTCAGTAACCTCTTGCTCAGTAACCCAGGTATACTTGTCTTGCGTCGTGAAGGAATACTATTGACTTAACATCTGAAGAGGGCAGAATAAAGTCAACAGAAGCGTTTATCCGAATGCCATCTAGAGCGATTCATGCTTTATACCTAATCTTATCAATACAGTTGAACAAATGTATATTTAATGATTGCTCTTCTGGTACCTACGCGTTCATGTCATACCAGCCGCTAGAACCTTGTCTGTACCACGTGCAGGCGGATACTACTAAGACACTGGTAGATAGCCTCGTACAACAAATAGAACTGAAATTAGATTATCCTTGTACCATCCATATCCCTTTTTTCACAGTTGTACTCATTGCAACTTCCCATTTGATTGACACTGATTGATTGAAAGTGCAGAAATTATGAAATCTATACCTAATATCAACAGTGCTGCGCTCGGTTTTACAATCACAGTCCGGTAGGCGTCTCCACGACACGCGGGTCTAATAATTTTAATGGAACACTCTTGTCATCATATCCCCATCCCAAGCAGCGTACCGTGTCGGCTGGGTAAGCCAATAAGGCCACCCGGCTACTTGACCGAGCAGAGAGGAAGGCACGAAGCTTGTGGCACGCGCCTCCACACCATGTCGACAACCATTGCCTAGTGCCAAAAGGGCAACCCGATGAAAAACCCATTCCCCGCACACTGTGAGCGTGGATGGTTTTTCCCCGAAGGCTTACCCTTCAATCAAGCCAATATCTCCACCGGGAGCCGTTAGAAAAACACATAAACCCGGCTCCTACACACACACACACACACACACACACACACACACACCCCGGGAATGGGTAAATCTGATCAGATTCGATCTGATCAGAGCCCTCCTCCGCCTTCGCACTTTTCGGTCGCGATTCTAAGAATTCACTGGCGATTGCGAAGTGGACTGAAAAGCGCACACACCACACACACACACACACACTTGACGAGCGCTCTTGGTGTGTTTACCGAACGGGGGGCCACCGGAAGGATAATTTTCTTCCATTTCCAATCGGGATCTGCTGCTTCCTTGCTCGTTAGTTTGGCGGGCCTGCCGGCCCGTTAGGAAGGACGGTGATGATGATGCATGCTGGAATCTGCTCCTGATTGGAATGTTGGACGGCTGTGGTGTTCCGTGTGTTTGTGTCTAGCGTACGAAAGAAGAGAGAGAGAGAGAGAGAGAGAGAGAGAGAGAGAGAGAGAGTGATATGTGTTGCGTGAAGACTCCCAGGAGAAGGAGTCCGCTTCCGTGCCGTTTGAATTCCCATCAAGCAGACGGGCGCTGGGAAGGCGTTCGTATTTCCAACGGTTCGGAGAGGGGATTGAAATTTTGATTTACCAAAGATACTTCTTCGTAGGCCGTCGGTCGGCGGTGCGTAGTGTGGCATCGGATGCTTCCCTCTGCGATGGTTTTCGAGCGCTATCGTTTGTCAACCGTTTGCTTGTGACGTTTGCCTGACAATTTGCGAAGTTCAAAGATCTGTCCATCCAATCATCAGCTTCCCGTAGCAGCTTCCGTGTAGCGCGGTTCTGCAGGACATTCCCAGAGTGATTATCGAACCCTCGGCTCTACATGCGGAACGTGCTCCAGCATGCTATCGCTCGGGACAGTTCTTGCAAGATAGCTTTCCCGGTGGTTGTGTCTTTAGCCGTGTCTAATTTCAACGCGTTCCTTACGCTAAGTAGCATGTATATTTGTACCTCCGTGTGTGTGTGTGTGTGTTTGTTTGTTGAAATGGCATCGTCCGCACATGTGCTTAACACTGACAACCGATGGACAACAGTGCCCGGGCTTCAGGCATAGGAGGCACAGAATACATTAACAAATAACTAGCGGGCACTGTCCTGCTGTTCGGTTCGCTGTGTACTCGCGCAGACATGCCTTGACCGTGTTCAAATTTCGTACCAGCCCAGCGAGCACACCGGGCACGGCGCTTATGATGAATGATTTATACGGCACTTGCATGGTGCCTTGCCCTCTTGCTCTGTGCCATCTTCGAGTTGCCCGACATGCCCGGCCGGGCTTATGCAATCAACAATATATTCTACTCACCGCTGGAATCGCCCCAAACAGCGAGCTAGTCAAACTAGTGAATTAATATCAATTACTTAGTACCTCGTACAACATTGAGCAACAACGTGTGTGTCTGTGTGTTGTGTTGAGCTAGAAGTATAATATGAATACGATATTGATTAAATTGTATTGCGCGAATTTTTTTGCAGTTTGTTCACTTCGTAGGACTATTTTTAACCAACCACTAAGCTACAGCTGATACACATCCCTCCAGCTTGATGGCAGCCTCTGCTCGGGTTACCTTTCTGCCTGTCGCATTTCGTGTGCTGTCCCGCCACGCGTGCACGTACGCTTCGGACGCTCCGTACGGATTAACTAGAGCGAAAGATAGACCAGAGACAGCTAGGCCAAAACAGCTTGACTGCTTTGCAAATACGATAATTAAATTCTGACCAAACCAGTTTCTATTGCGACCGTGCCGTGGGCCTCTCGGTCTGAGCCTGCAGCAGCAGCCGCCACCAAAGTTCTTTGCCTCTTCTTTATTGGGTTACGGTGTATGGGAGCGCCTTAGGGCCTTTTATTCTTGGCCGGTCAAGATCTAGGCGTTAGGGAATAAGAGGATTTAAAAGATTGTATGCAGACTTTACGGCTTATATTTAATATAGTAGGAGCATTTTTTCCCCTGAATTTCATTTAAAAGAGAAAGGATCAACTTCTAAAGAGTGCTAGAGCTATGGAGTCTCGTCTTTACGTACGGAAACGTATGAAAAGATGGACTTAGTCGCAGAAAAGCTCTCCAAGTGATCCAAACTTCGCCCGCGTACCCAGTGTAGGGGCGTACCAGTTCGTGCCAGCTGTGTTGGCATGTGCGAGCTGTGTTACATTACACATTTGCCACCAACCCTCCAACCACCCTCTCTGTGTGTGTGTATGTTCAAGGTTAATAAATCCACCCAAGCTCGTGGACCGTAGAGCGTTACGGCGGCGGCGGCGGCGACGTGGGCGATTTCGGTGTGAAGTAGACTGGTTCCCTTTCATCGTACCAGCTTTTCAACAAATTGTATAATTCATCTGGCGATCGTTGCGGTAGGGTTGGGTGGGCGAAAAAAATCGCTCGAAACGAACCGAACGGTGAGCCGTGGGGAAGAAAGAAAAAAGGGAAATTGAATACTTGCCCAACCGTATCGCGTATCGGCCTGTCGCTTCCCTCCCGCCGCAGCAGCGTAGTTTAAGTTCAAGTTCAATTAACTCATGTCAATTACATGATGATCGGATCGGTAGTTGGGGAGGGACTAGTTTTTGGAGAGCTTAATGTGTACCGGCTCCTTTCGCTACGGTTGGGCGACGGGTTTTTGGACCTTGGGTGGTGTGCGGGCTGACTCAAGTGGCCATTACGGTGATCCTTTCCCTTTAAGCGGAGGTGGCAGATGTAGCAAAGCGTAGTAGTGGGTGCCTACGAGGAATCAATGCCCCAAAGTAACTGTAAATGAGGGGGATTATTTCAGCAGTCGAAGTGGTCTCCAAAGAGCCTGTTACTGATAGGTTGAATGATCTTAATGGGAATGCAAAAAAATCCGATTTTTGGAGCGATTGGAATGGTTTTTGTGGGATAAGAGAAATGTTTCCAATGTACCAGAACTTTGTTTTTCTTATCAATTAACAATTTAAAGTACATGAACTGGTATATTAACCGGTTTTCAGAGAACGCAAAGCTAGCGCCAAACTTGGGGCAGCGATTTGGTTTTGCTACACAATGACCTTCAGCATATATGGGAGGAGAAACTGGCAAGTCATCGCGATGGTTTGGTAGAACGAAATCCCCGCACAAGAAGACACACCTGAATGGCAAGAGTTAAAGCACAGGTTGTCTATGGAAGCTAGTAAGATACTCCAAAGTCAAACCAGAGCCAGCATACAACGGCCATCTTCTAACGCTCATCTTCCATGTTTGGCATGATTTCGAGACGATGACTTCCAATTTCGTGCTCCACACGCCGTCAAGCAAGGTTCTTCAACGTAAAACCTTACACAATTCAAGCTTCACGCTGGTGTATCACAACGACCAATCAACCATTTCGCCAATGGTGGTGGTGATGGCGAAGAAACTTCACTTCCGAAAGCCATAAGAAACCAGTGCTATCGGTCAGTGATAGAATTTGAAGTTCGCAAAACTTTTCGCCCTAAGAGCGATTGAAAAGCCACAGGCTCAATGATGGCTTAAAACCCGGAACCCCAGAAACCTTTTCTTGTTTGGTTCACGGTAAAGATATTGAACTCGACCCAATGGCCAGTGTGTCTACCGCACAGGGCCTGCTGACTTTCATCGTTTTCGTCTGGGGAGCTGGGAGAAAAAGGATTTTGTGAGGGAGTTGTAACGCAAAGAAAAGGAAGAAAAGAACTGAAAGAGATTCCATCCATACCCGACTGAACCCCGGGTGTGGCCGAGAGGACACCCGGAAATGGGGCCCGCTTTGGGTGATAATGATGCCGCTTGTTCGTCAGGAGCGTCAGGATGATAGGCAAAACGGCTGTTGCCAGAAGGATGATGTGTTTATGATGTGTTGAGCCGTTCTATCCGCTCTTCCGAGAAGGTACTGCAGGTAGGGATGGTAATTGTTTTGAAGAATCTATTTTAATAGCAGTCCCGTTGAGTAAATACTAAACGGTTCCTAGAATCTAGACACGAGGTTTGCTCTAAAGTGATGTTTGTTTGTGAGTTGCTAGTAGGAGGTTCCAACGATTTTGCCATCTTCCATTTCGAGTACTCGAGTGGTGTGCATCCTCTTGTGCTGCGGGGGTGTCCTTGCATGACGAGGGATAAATGACTTCATTTGGTCATCTCATTAGCGACCAGCAGCCATTGTACGGCACATTAGCAAACTTTGACAGTTGCGCTCGCCATTCATCACTGCCAAAGTTCGGCAGGTGGCTGGTTGGGCAAAAAGTCGTTAAGATGCCGTAGAGAGAGAGGGGGAGGGAGGGAGAGCCAGTCATGCTACTAACGAGACTACTCGGGGTCGCGTCGCGTTCGTTGATGAGCGTGCATCTATTTCTTCAGTCGGTTACGGCACGCAGGCGGGGCGTTTATTAACGTTGATTGAATTCTCGCGAAACGCACCACGATGCCACGATGCGTATCACATATCTGCTGTTTTTCCTTAGTTGGTGGTGGTGACGGTTGATGGTGCAAACGAAGGCCAACGCTTCAAAATTCTTGTGCCTAAAGTTTTGAATCCCCCCCCCCCCCCCAAGCTCCGTTTGACATGGTTGCATGTTAATGAAACGTGCGCGTCTCACGGGGCCAAATGCTGTAACCTTTCACGTTATCTTTGCCTCGCCTGTCTGTCTATCATGGCGGAAAGATTTTTGCACAACTTCATTTTTCCAACGACCGTGTGTAAATGGTATGCGGCGAAAGGATTTTGTAAGTTTTTGGTGTGGAATTTTTACACAATCGGGCTCGCCAAAACACGCTGCATTACATTACAGTATGTTGTGCGAACGGCAGCAACACTCTGCAGATTATGGTTGGTCGGTAAGGAAGGCACAACAAAAAAGTGTTTAAGATATCATCCCATTTTGGGTTGAAAATTGCTAGAACATTGGAAATTGGCGACTTGGTTCCTGTTTACTCATGCTATCTCTCTCTCTCCCTTACCCAGTTGGGGGTATATTTGAATTGGATCTTTGGGACATGCAGCACAGATAAGGGCAAGGCGTAAAGGTAGGAACTGGGCGTAAAGAATGCGTAATCAGCACGAAATTAGTGAAAGCTGTGCTGCAGATGTTGCTGAAGTCGCATCAGGGAGTGTTCCTTAGACATTGCTCTCTACAATGCCCCGGTAGCTCCTGCCAAGAACAGACACACAGACACACACACAGTTCCTTCGATCCTTAGTAATTAAGTTCTGATTCGTGTTGTTTCGGCGGCGCTGGTTGGCGCACTTCTGCCGCGCTCCGTTTTCGGGTGGAGCTGCTCGACGGCCAAAAGTTTCGCGCTAATTTTTCCGGCCCAGCATCCAAGCGAACAGGCATAAGTAAGTTAATCTCGGCAGACACTTTCGTTCGCCCGCTTCTGGCCCGGTACAGGCTGATTAGCATAATTTTGAATAGCGAATTGGGTATACGGTAATACGGTGCATTTTTTTCCCAAAGCTTTGGAGTTCATATTCTTTTGCAGGGATTTTTTTTCTTCTCTGGTTTTGGTACCGTTATTTTTTATGCCCGCTCTTTGCTGATACGGAATTAAAAGGAATGTTTTAAAAATGAGATCAAAGCGGGACTAAAAATGTTCTTGAGCAGAGCTCAGAACTTCCTTCAACATTGCCAACATGCATATGAACTTGTCCTATCCGATTGGAAATTAAATCCCTGCAGAAACGTCGGCTTGTAGCAACCTTCCAACGACCTGCAACACTGTCGGACATTGATTTCGTCAAATCGAGCTCGCTTCTTCTCGGTCCTCTGGAGCTGGTCGCGCGAGTACGAACGAAACAGAACTCCACACACTCGCACGCCGGTTCTTATGGGGGCCGGTTTGGCAAGCATGGTTTCAGTGACCTTTCCGGTGTTTGGTCGAACCGGTCGAACCTTCCGCACTACCTGCCCGGCGCTGCTTCCCCCCCCCCCTCTCCGGTTAAATCGGTATCCCTACGGAGCGTACCCATCTGCGATGGTTTATAATTTTGTTTTGTTAAGGTGCGTTTCTGGGGCGATGCCTCCGGTGCCGGAGCCCTTCTCGTCCTCCTCCATCCAGCGACAGATTTCTCACTTAGAAGTCCGGCGGGGGTTAATCACATGTTATTTTAGCGAGCATGATACAGGTTGTTGGCTGGTGCTATTTTGTGTATCTCTTTCACAGTGCGTACCTTTCGTACTCGGGCGTTTTGTTCAGAAGTCCAAGGCAGGACGATTTGGTTCTGTCCGTGGAGTCGTTGCTGTTACAACTGATGAGAGTTGATTTTGTGATCACTGCACTGTGCAAACAATGGTAGGTCGTATTGTTGTTAGCAATTGAGTTTTTAAACCCCCAAAATTCTTGACAAAAATATACCAAAGAGACATGGCAATGATTAATGGTTTACAAAGTAGCATGTTTTTCCCCATTTTAACAACTAAAACAATCCCTATTATCCGTGCTTCTTCGTATTCGCTGCGCAACCGGTAGCCTCTGCCGAGCATGTGGGCCCTCTTTCCTGTCGAACGAGTTTTGCAAACTCATCGAAATCATATCCGAAGTTTGAAGGAAACACATAGCACATAGCACGAGAAAACGGTGCATAGAGGTGTGTATTCTCCAGCACGGGAAAGGAATGAATTATGACATCGATGAAGATTTGCGAATAAAACATCCTTACATCCCCGACTGCCGGCACGGGCACGAAAGCGAAAAGGAACCTATCAATCAAGCCCAACCGGCAATAATGATGTCTCATCATTCACGTTGCATTAGGTGGTATCTTCCGGAGAGCCAAACTGAGCCGGCGAATTATTGCCATTGTGATGCCAATGTTTTGGAAGCTTTTTTTTCTTCTTCTTTCGTTTGTCACATATGAGGTGTCTGAGGTTGTAGCTGTTGGTGTGGATGACAGCAGCAGCTAAAGTGGGATATATTGAGAAGCAAATTGGTAGTATTTGCAGGCATTTTACGATACTT
This sequence comes from Anopheles merus, assembly GCF_017562075.2. Taxonomy (NCBI): domain Eukaryota; kingdom Metazoa; phylum Arthropoda; class Insecta; order Diptera; family Culicidae; genus Anopheles; species Anopheles merus. The sequence goes on along the minus strand of NW_024428433.1, from coordinate 2,428 downwards.
GGAATGCACGATGGAGGCGTCCGGCGTATAATAACTGTGTTTAGTTGGATTAACACATCATATTAAGCAATGTTAAGGAAAAAATCAATAAGACTTACTAGGAGGTACAAACTGTCACAAAAGTGTACTCAAAATGTCTTGAATAAAATGAAATCCCGTGTAGTTGTCGTGCTAATAACAGGTATTTTAGATTTGTTCCAATAATTACACTCAATCATTGTCATTCTTTGCAGGAGATGCTCCAACAACTCCACAAATTTCCATTACTCAAATAGCAACGACTCAACGCATCTTCCGCCCCAAAATCTTTTATTTAATAACCTATTTCCTGTACTCTTCACTTCAAAGATTTACCTAAAGATGTAAGCAACATTATTCCAAGTAACTTCATCTCTTAAACGAAAATGGAAAGCCATGAAGAAATCTACGTCAAATATTTAATTGGATATTGTTCTGCGTCAGCTCTGTTCTGTCGTTTGGACCCAATGCTCCTCCCCAACCGCTACAACCTGCACCATTTTGCTAGCAAATTTTAAATTTTATTATAATTACAACCGTCGTGGCAAAAAAAAACACCTTCCCCTTCCGAACGTCCAAAAGATTATTATGCAGCGAACGTGTCATCAAGCGGGCTGGTTCATAATTTAATCCAGGAATCTTAATCTACTTCGGGCGCAGCAATGGGAGCAATATTCCAGTGATGGCTCACGAGACCACTATTTCCACGCGAACTGCCAGGAAGCGTCAACTTCCTGACAAAATCCAGCACTAGGTGGTGGCGAGCAGATGAGTTTTCCCCGGTTTGCTGTGCGCAGAGGGTGTGTTTTGTTTGAGTGTTATTTTTTACCACAAATGGAAAGGGACCACCAAAAACCCATCGGAAAGAGCCATCAAGCTCAGACTGTTGAGCTGGGCTGCTTCCGCCATGTAATAACTTCAACACGCAGCTGGGAGCTGCTGCTGCTGCTGAGGATTTGATTCCTTACCTTAATAAATTTCAACCCACCGGTGTTAAAACCTTCCCGGTTAGTAAATGACCACAGGATATTCTGCAGACGAAGGAAATGAAAACAAAGAGAGGAGCGAAAAAAAAACAACAAAACACTCTTTCTCATGAAAATGAAGATGGAAGAGAGAGGGAGAGAGAGAGAGACACAATGAGGGAATGGACTAAAAAGACAGAAATAAATTATGCAACGGATCTTGCAGCTTCCATTCTAAGTTGACATTTCCATTTTATCCTGTCCCTGGGTTGGGCTGTGAAAGACACTAAGCGAAGCTAGAGACGAACGTGAAGGAAGCATAACCGAAGGTACCGCCAACTGCTTCTGTCCGGTTCGGTGAAAGTCCAGCATTATGGTTTTTTTTCCTCCACTTCCACACACACATACGCACTTCACAAGAACGTTTCATTCTGTCCGGCACAAAGACAGTGTTCTCTAGTCCCCCCCCCCCTCAGCGAGCGGAGACCATCGACCAAATGGAGCATGCAGACCGGTTCGTTCCGTTCCGGTGGCTGAAAGTGTCGTTCACGGAAGTGAAGTCGAAAAGTTGGGCACACCGCCCTTTCCCCCAGTTTTGGTCCGGATATGGGTTGGAAATCCACTCAATGAAACAAGAAAATGATGATAGATAACGATCTACGCTTTTCGCATTTTCCCACTCTTGTTTTCCCTACTTACCCCCTGCATGGTAGGATTTTGAAAACGCCCTTTTCAGCACGCCGTTGACGGGACGCAGGCACACAAGAGTAGCGCTGCGGCTTGCCGCCCTGCTGTTTTCGACAAGCGATCCAAGCCCAAGGAATGGACCAACTGGATATCCTTTATTTCTTTGCTTACCGCTTCTTTTCTGCAGAAAGAAAAAACGGTACGGAAGAGCAACAAAGTTGGAGAAATTTTCCCTCCCTTTTTTTGGGGTTTGCTGGGCGTTGCCGCACAAATACTCTTTGCCTGCTGTGCGGCATCGAAAACTCCTTCACGCATACGGTACGTGCAAACGCACGGTAGAGTGAACATGAATCAACCATACCTCCAAATACCCGATGGGTTTCTTGGTTTGCTGGTCTAATGTTGTATGGGAGTGTACTTTTTTTCTTTTTCTGTGAATGTCTTTGGTGATGGACTGCAGAATGCGATGAAGCTTGAAAGCGGGGAGGGAAAATTGGAACACTCGAAACGTCAGTCCTGTGTGTTGGGACCATGGGGGAGTCATTTGTTTGGATCTCGGGTCCGAATTATAGGAAGGTGTCTGTGGCTGTGAGTGTTTGTGTCGCAGGGAGGCCAAAGAGACGTCCGGAACGAATTAATTTAGTGCTGACCTAAGCTTCCGAATATAATTTCCATCCATACATAAATACATAATGGTGCCCACCGCAGTCAGGCTGTGGTCGCATGGTCGCACAGTACTGCCCGAATACCAGACGCTG
>NW_024428432.1:22500-29032 GCF_017562075.2 Anopheles merus | reverse complement strand
CTCGGGCTGCGCCCTCCGTGTGTACTTTCCCTGATCGGTACACAATTTGGTGCACGGCTATCATGACCGGCAACCAGTTGTACCAACATGGACATCCATGAACGCGTACGTAGTGTACTTTCCCTGATCGGTACACAATTTTGGTGCATGTGTACCAACATGGACATCCATGAACGCGTACGCTCGGGCTGCGCCCTCTGTTGTCCTTTCCCTGATCGGTAACACAATTTTGTGCACGGCTATCCTGACCGGCAAATTGTACAAACATGGACATCCATGAACGCGTACGTAGTGTACTTTCCTGATCGGTACACAATTTGGTGCATGTGTACCAACATGGACATCCATGAACGCGTACGCTCGGGCTGCGCCCTCCGTGTTGTACTTTCCCTGATCGGTACACAATTTTGGTGCACGGCTATCCTGACCGGCAACTTGTACCCAACATGGACATCCATGAACGCGTACGTAGTGTACTTTCCCTGATCGGTACACAATTTTGGTGCATGTGTACCAACATGGACATCCATGAACGCGTACGCTCGGGCTGCGCCCTCCGTGTTGTACTTTCCCTGATCGGTACACAATTTTGGGCACGGCTATCCTGACCGGCAACTTGTACCAACATGGACATCCATGAACGCGTACGTAGTGTACTTTCCCTGATCGGTACACAATTTGGTGCATGTGTACCAACATGGACATCCATGAACGCGTACGCTCGGGCTGCGCCGTGTTGTACTTTCCCTGATCGGTACACAATTTGGTGCACGGCTATCCTGACCGGCAAACTTGTACCAAATGGACATCCAGGAACGCGTACGTAGTGTACTTTCCTGATCGGTACACAATTTTGGTGCATGTGTACCAACATGGACATCCATGAACGCGTACGCTCGGGCTGCGCCCTCCGTGTTGTACTTTCCCTGATCGGTACACAATTTTGGTGCACGGCTATCCTGACCGGCAACTTGTACCAACATGGACATCCATGAACGCGTACGTAGTGTACTTTCCCTGATCGGTACACAATTTTGGTGCATGTGTACAACATGGACATCCATGAACGCGTACGCTCGGCTGCGCCCTCCGTGTTGTACTTTCCCTGATCGGTACACAATTTTGGTGCACGGCTATCCTGACCGGCAACTTGTACCAACATGGACATCCTGAACGCGTACGTAGTGTACTTTCCCTGATCGGTACACAATTTTGGTGCATGTGTACCAACATGGACATCCATGAACGCGTACGCTCGGGCTGCGCCCTCCGTGTTGTACCTGATCGGTACACAATTTTGGTGCACGGCTATCCTGACCGGCAACTTGTACCAACATGGACATCCATGAACGCGTACGTAGTGTACTTTCCCTGATCGGTACACAATTTTGGTGCATGTGTACCAACATGGACATCCATGAACGCGTACGCTCGGGCTGCGCCCTCCGTGTTGTACTTTCCCTGATCGGTACACAATTTGGTGCACGGCTATCCTGACCGGCAACTTGTACCAACATGGACTCCATGAACGCGTACGTAGTGTACTTTCCCTGATCGGTACACAATTTTGGTGCATGTGACCACATGGACATCCATGAACGCGTACGCTCGGGCTGCGCCCTCCGTGTTGTACTTTCCCTGATCGGTACACATTTTGGTGCACGGCTATCCTGACCGGCAACTTGTACCACATGGACATCCATGAACGCGTACGTAGTGTACTTTCCCTGATCGGTACCCAATTTGGAGCACGGCTTAGGAAATGTGCTTAAAATGTTATCAATCATCCATTTAATCTTGTTATAGTCGATACTTACCGTGCCGACCAAGTAGGACACGATACAAGGCAATGTTGTTTGAGAAATAATATGTCCGCATACATTTCAGTACAAAATTGCTCGGTCAGACCTACGGCGGGCCATAACTCGAATACTAAACGTCGCAGACATGGGTCGTAGAACAATTTTAAGCTCGTCTAATCATTCTCTATCCGATTCTGGATAGTGGTTTTTTGACCACTTTTCATCATTTTGTGACACCCCGAACCTAGGGACAGCTCCCTAGCTTTTTGCAAAAAAGTGCACCGAACGGGCCGGAGAGCTCGAGTAGTCAAAAAAATTTTTTTCGCTAAAAACCCTCAAAACGTGTCAGAAACACACCCTAGATGATGAAAAGTGCAACCAGAAAGTCAACCGACAACATGCCCGGGGGTACCAATTTGCTCTACGCGTCCCTAGGTAGGGTACTTTTTCATACAAACATCAATGTGCACGGTGCACAAAGTGCGCGGAACAAAAATTGCTCGGTCAGACCTACGGCGGGCCATAACTCGAATACTAAACGTCGCAGACATGGGTCGTAGAACAATTTAAGCTCGTCTAATCATTCTCTATCCGATTCTGGATAGTGGTTTTTTGACCACTTTTCATCATTTTGTGACACCCCGAACCTAGGGACAGCTCCCTAGCTTTTTGCAAAAAAGTGCACCGAACGGGCCGGAGAGCTCGAGTAGTCAAAAAAATTTTTTTCGCTAAAAACCCTCAAAACGTGTCAGAAACACACCCTAGATGATGAAAAGTGCAACCAGAAAGTCAACCGACAACATGCCCGGGGTACCAATTTGCTCTACGCGTCCCTAGTAGGGTACTTTTTCATACAAACATCAAAGTGCGCTTAGCAAAAGTTCTCCGTCAGACCTACGGCGGGCCATAACTCGAAAACTAAACGTCGCAGACATGGGTCGTAGAACAATTTTAAGTTCGTCTAATGATTCTACATCCGATTCCGGATAGTGGTTTTTTGACCACTTTTCAAAATTTTGTGACACCCCAAACCTAGGGGCAGCTCCCTAGCTTTTGTCAAAAAATGGTCACCGAACGGGCCGGAGAGCTCGAGTAGTCAAAAAATTTTTTTTCGCCAAAATCACTGAAAACGTGTAGAAAACGCATTTTAGATGATGAAAAGTGAAACCAGAACGTCAAACAACAACTTTTTTGGGGGTACCCTTTTACTCTACGGGCCCCTAGGTAAGGCGCGCCATTAGCGCTTTCCTCTCGAGTTCCCAACTTTTGCCCTCCTGGGAACATGATCATTTGTTCATTGCCTACTATAGGGAGGGTACCTTGCTCCGAGGTCAAAAATGAAAATTTCACCAAATCGTAGTTTTTACCTCTATTTTGTCGTAGGAGCATGGTTTGAGGTGTCGGTGGGTCATTTCGGCCCCCATTTGGGTCATACGTCCCCTCCCCGATTTAGTTCGTCGTATGACCATAGTCCGAACTTATGAAGCAAAAGTGGTGTCTGGTGGTGTCTGCCGATGATCTTAACCTATGAATTCGAGTTGATATGCGTATATTAGAGTAAAATTAGGCCTTGTAGTACACGGCTTATGCCCCGGACTAGGTGTCCCGGGGACAAAATCTCGAAAATTACAGACACCCCAGCATTGCTTAAGGTGGTCAGTAGCAAATATATTTTGGGTCTTCGGACCCATGAAGAGACAGTAGCTGGCTAGTTTGCTGTACTCTTACGCTGAGAACTGGCAGCGTAGAGGGTCTACGGACCCTGAAAGGACCTACCCAACCTTTCAAAAAGCTCCCTGGAGCGGTACATCACGGGTCTACGGACCCTAAGACTTCGTCGTGATGGTTTCAAGCATAAAAGTCGTAACAGTTTAAGAGGTTTTCGTAAGCGTATATTAAATGCATGCTTGAAACTAAGCCGCGTTGTCTTTAAACACTGCAAGACCAATCGAACTTTTTAGGGAAACTCGAAGGATTCACGCTAAGCTCGATGAGCTATTAAGGGTAGTGGTGCATGGTTTGTCGGCGTTCCTTGGATCTAATCCATTGAACAAATGTGTCTGGGGTCATGGTGCAGGTAAAATAGCGTGATGAAACCGGGTTTCCCTTACCAAATGTGGCATAACTTTCCCTGAGAGCGAAGCTCAGACCCACGTAGGGGAGAGCAAAGTGGAACTTAAATGTTCTATGCAGCAAATGTTCGCCATGCGGATAAACAAGTTGGAATAGCTCAATGTAGTGTAATGCAAACACGAATCGCAATTAACGATAAGGGGACCCAGAAGCAATTCTGCGGAACCCTCGGGGGAGGTGTGAGTTGATATAATTAGAGGTGATAGTCCAAGTTGTTCGAGCTCCGGCTCGGCAGCCGATACGAGGTTCCTGTTGAGCTTGTACATCGCGCAGAGGCGCCGTTCGGTTCTAGCAATGATTCCCGCCACCATGTTTCATGCGTGCAGAGGTCCGTTAGAGCTCGAGCAATGTGTCCCGCCGTGATTACGAAAAAGTTTAACAGTTGACTAAGTTGGGGGTGTGTTCAAGTAATCGCGCAGAGATGCCGATCGGTTTCTAGCAATGTTTCCCGTCACAAGGTGGTATTGGCACCTGTGCAGAGTGACCGTTAGCAATGTCTCCCGTATCACGGTGGTGTTCTACCACTAGTGCAGAGTGACCGCTAGCAATGTCTCCCGTCACAAGGTGGTAGCCCAGTAGTGCAGAGAAGCCGCTAGCAAGTCTCCCGTCACAGAGTAAGCAGGTCCGCGAAGTGCAGAGTAGCCGTTAGCAATGTCTCCCGTATCACGGTGGTATCATTCCACTAGTGCAGAGTGACCGCTAGCAATGCTTCCCGACACACGGCGGTAGCTTACGCAGTGCAGAGAGACTCAGGAGCAAAGTCTTCCGACACACGGTGGTAACTCGACGAGGTGCAGAGTAACCGTTAGCAATGTCTCCCGTATCACGGTGGGGTTCTTCCACTAGTGCAGAGTGACCGCTAGCAATGTTTCCCGACACATCGAAGGAGTAGATCCACGAAGTGCAGAAAGATCGCTGAACCAATCAATGCATCCCGTCGTGGAGAGCTTACACGCCCGTAGGACAAAACAGTGGGGTGTATCCAAGTGAAACATTAGTATACATGAGAGTGCAGAGTACCGATTGGACTATAGTGGTCAAAACGCAGCCGGGTAATTCAACTCTGTAGCCGTACAAAGGTATCCGCCTGTTAGAAGGACACCGTACGGTTTACAGTTTTAACAAAAATGCAGCCGCGGTAATTTCAACCCAACCCACTATAGCCATTCAATGTATCCGTCATAATCATGTATACCGATCGGAGTAGCCAAAGACAATGTTCGTCTAGTGTTGTTGGGGTGTATGCGCGCAGAGATGCCGTTCGGTTTAAAGCAATGTTTCCCGTCACGAGGTGGTATTGGCACCTGTGCAGAGTGACCGTTAGCAATGTCTCCCGTATCACGGTGGAGTTCTTCCACTAGTGCAGAGTGACCGCTAGCAATGTCTCCCGTCACAAGGTGGTAGCCCAGCAGTGCAGAGAAGCCGCTGTAGCAAAGTCTCCCGTATCACGGTGGAGTTCTTCCACTAGTGCAGAGAGATCGCTGAACCGTGCAATGTGTCCCGTCGTGCGCACCCGTTCGACCAGATGTAACAAGTTGGGGTGCAAGTTGCAAGTTCACGCGCAGAGATGCCGTTCGGTTTAAAGCAATGTTTCCCGTCACGAGGTGGTATTGGCACCTGTGCAGAGTGACCGTTAGCAATGTCTCCCGTATCACGGTGGAGTTCTTCCACTAGTGCAGAGTGACCGCTAGCAATGTCTCCCGTCACATTGGTGGTAGCCCAGCAGTGCAGAGAAGCCGCTTTCAGCAATGTTTCCCGTCACGAGGTGGTATTGGCACCTGTGCAGAGTGACCGTTAGCAATGTCTCCCGTATCACGGTGGAGTTCTTCCACTAGTGCAGAGTGACCGCTAGCAATGTCTCCCGTCACATTGGTGGTAGCCCAGCAGTGCAGAGAAGCCGCTGTAGCAAAGTCTCCCGTATCACGGTGGTATCATTCCACTAGTGCAGAGAGATCGCTGAACCGTTCAATGTGTCCCGTCGTGGTGTGCTTGTAGCGAGCACGTAGGATACACCTTGCTTTGTTGGTTTGGGATAGGAGTGGTCGCGCAACTGCCTCCACGCCGCAGAGTGCCAGTTCGGATTGAAGGTCAACTTTAGCCGTTCAATGCATCAGTCGGTGGGTGTTCAGATGGCATCACAACTTCCCCTAGGTGCTCAAGTTGGTTGGGTTGCTAAACATATACACATGCGCAGAGTATCGTACGAACTAGCAAAGTCTCCCGTCACGGTGGTAAAGTAATGAGTACCATGCAGTGCAGAGAGATCGTTAGTGCGTGCAATGTACCAGTCGAAGTGTTGTGTTCGCGCATGCGCAGAGTATCGTACGAACTAGCAAAGTCTCCCGTCACGGTGGTTGAGAGTCCCATGCAGTGCAGAGAGATCGTTAGTGCGTGCAATGTACCAGTCGATGTGCAACGTACGGGCATGCGCAGAGTATCGTACAAGCTAGCAAAGTCTCCCGTCACGGTGGTTGTGAGTGACATGCAGTGCAGAGAGATCGTTAGTGAGTGCAATGTACCAGTCGATGTCGTACCAGCATACACCCCCGCTTAGAGGCCCGTTGCTCAAAGAGGTCAAGCAAGAGTGCGCAGAGTGC
>NW_024428432.1:0-10000 GCF_017562075.2 Anopheles merus | reverse complement strand
CTTGATGCGAGGAACGTGCAGACCACACCAGTAAGCTTACATGCTCTCGTTACAAGTTGTATATGTTGACCCGTTTGGGCCGGTTGCCTTGCGCATGATGATGTTGACCATGTTTGGTTAACGTGTCGTGTGTCGAGGTGGTCGGTCTTGGTAGTAGGATGTCTTGTGCATGGCGTGTTGACCTCGTCGGTCGATGTGTCGTGTACGAGATGACCTACTTGCCCGTCGGTTGTCCAAGTTGTATGATGTGTTGACTTAGTCGACGTGTCATGTGCTTGGATGATTGGCGTACGGGTCATGTATGGTGTACTTCCTTCGGTTGAAGGGATGTACTAGTACATACTTGTATTAATTGTTTATTTCACGATCTGGTCTTTTGATTGGATCGTGAAAAAACGCTAAGTCCAAGAATCCTGAACTCGAGAGGAAAGCGCTGATGGCAACCTTTTTGACAGGACGTCCCTAGAAAACGGCTTTTTCCTTTTCGGCATTAAGTGGCATGTTTAACGTGGCTAGAACATCTATTATCCTGCAAATGGCACTCAAGCTTGGCAAAAGTCTCGAAACACTCCTATCTTGACGCACCTGCAACCGCAACACGATGCAAAACAAATTGCACGAGCTACTGATACTTGTACCATGCACGGTACACGGTTCCGAAAATTACGCCTGAAAGTATGCAATTTGGTGCTACCCTAGGGAACTTGTATGGGGAAGCCTACCTACGCGTGTCGCACGTTGCAAGTTGCATGGTCGTCGATCAGAGGCATGCAAAAGCACCTATCTAGGGGAATTACTCTACGTTCTAGTAGCTAGTGCGATTTTCCGGTCCAGCACGGCAGTACGCCTGCATGCATACAATCCATGTACCAACCATGTACCTAGGCGTTGGTCAGTAGCTTTTGGCGCCACATGGAGAAAGTATTCGAGTTCAGATTTCTGGGACTTAGCGTATTTTTCAAAACTATTAATGGAAATTAAACTATAAATGGGTCACAAGCTAGGCGTTGCTCAGTAGCTTTTGGCGCCACATGGAGGAAGTATTCGAGTTCAGATTTCTGGGACTTAGCGTATTTTTCAAAACTATTAATTTAAATTAAACTATAAATGGGTCTCAAGCTAGGCGTTGGTCAGTAGCTTTTGGCGCAACATGGAGGAAGTATTCGAGTTCAGATTTCTGGGACTTAGCGTATTTTTCAAAACTATTAATGGAAATTAAACTATAAATGGGTCTCAAGCTAGGCGTTGGTCAGTAGCTTTTGGCGCAACATGGAGGAAGTATTCGAGTTCAGATTTCTGGGACTTAGCGTATTTTTCAAAACTATTAATGGAAATTAAACTATAAATGGGTCACAAGCTAGGCGTTGCTCAGTAGCTTTTGGCGCCACATGGAGGAAGTATTCGAGTTCAGATTTCTGGGACTTAGCGTATTTTTCAATCATATTAAACCGAATCAAACATAAAAATGATGAAACCTACACGACGTTCCTAGGTTATGGACGAAAAGTGACGATTTAGTGCCGGTCAGGATAGCCGTGCACCAAAATTGTGTACCGATCAGGGAAAGTACAACACGGAGGGCGCAGCCCGAGCGTACGCGTTCATGGATGTCCATGTTGGTACAAGTTGCCGGTCAGGATAGCCGTGCACCAAAATTGTGTACCGATCAGGGAAAGTACAACACGGAGGGCGCAGCCCGAGCGTACGCGTTCATGGATGTCCATGTTGGTACAAGTTGCCGGTCAGGATAGCCGTGCACCAAAATTGTGTACCGATCAGGGAAAGTACAACACGGAGGGCGCAGCCCGAGCGTACGCGTTCATGGATGTCCATGTTGGTACAAGTTGCCGGTCAGGATAGCCGTGCACCAAAATTGTGTACCGATCAGGGAAAGTACAACACGGAGGGCGCAGCCCGAGCGTACGCGTTCATGGATGTCCATGTTGGTACAAGTTGCCGGTCAGGATAGCCGTGCACCAAAATTGTGTACCGATCAGGGAAAGTACAACACGGAGGGCGCAGCCCGAGCGTACGCGTTCATGGATGTCCATGTTGGTACAAGTTGCCGGTCAGGATAGCCGTGCACCAAAATTGTGTACCGATCAGGGAAAGTACAACACGGAGGGCGCAGCCCGAGCGTACGCGTTCATGGATGTCCATGTTGGTACAAGTTGCCGGTCAGGATAGCCGTGCACCAAAATTGTGTACCGATCAGGGAAAGTACAACACGGAGGGCGCAGCCCGAGCGTACGCGTTCATGGATGTCCATGTTGGTACAAGTTGCCGGTCAGGATAGCCGTGCACCAAAATTGTGTACCGATCAGGGAAAGTACACTACGTTCCTATGACTTGGGTGAAAAGTGTTGATAAAGTGCCGGATAGGATAGACGTGGCTTATCGTACACATCACAAACAAAAACCCCTTAGTGAGCAGTAGCAAGTGTCGATGGAACAAAGCGAAGGCAATACAAACTGATCAAGTACAATAAAGAACGCTACGTACTAGGACTTCTGTCCAAGAATGGTGTCCGCGACGGGAGGGCAATGGTCGAGCAAGCAGGTTTCCCTAGTAAACCTTGTATGGTAAACATACCCAAGCGTGTCCGTATGCACGCAACGATAGTCACGAACGGGCACATACCTAGGGAAAGTACTCTACGTACTAGGACTTCTGTCCAAGAATGGTGTCCGCGACGGTCGGAAGCAGGGATGGCAAACAATGGTCGAGCAACGTGTGCTAGAATTCCTGGTTTCCCTAGTAAACCTTGTATGGTAAACATACCCAAGCGTGTCCGTATGCACGCAACGATAGTCACGAACGGGCACATACCTAGGGAAAGTACTCTACGTACTAGGACTTCTGTCCAAGAATGGTGTCCGCGACGGGAGGGCAATGGTCGAGCAAGCAGGTTTCCCTAGTAAACCTTGTATGGTAAACATACCCAAGCGTGTCCGTATGCACGCAACGATAGTCACGAACGGGCACATACCTAGGGAAAGTACTCTACGTACTAGGACTTCTGTCCAAGAATGGTGTCCGCGACGGGAGGGCAATGGTCGAGCAAGCAGGTTTCCCTAGTAAACCTTGTATGGTAAACATACCCAAGCGTGTCCGTATGCACGCAACGATAGTCACGAACGGGCACATACCTAGGGAAAGTACTCTACGTACTAGGACTTCTGTCCAAGAATGGTGTCCGCGACGGGAGGGCAATGGTCGAGCAAGCAGGTTTCCCTAGTAAACCTTGTATGGTAAACATACCCAAGCGTGTCCGTATGCACGCAACGATAGTCACGAACGGGCACATACCTAGGGAAAGTACTCTACGTACTAGGACTTCTGTCCAAGAATGGTGTCCGCGACGGGAGGGCAATGGTCGAGCAAGCAGGTTTCCCTAGTAAACCTTGTATGGTAAACATACCCAAGCGTGTCCGTATGCACGCAACGATAGTCACGAACGGGCACATACCTAGGGAAAGTACTCTACGTACTAGGACTTCTGTCCAAGAATGGTGTCCGCGACGGGAGGGCAATGGTCGAGCAAGCAGGTTTCCCTAGTAAACCTTGTATGGTAAACATACCCAAGCGTGTCCGTATGCACGCAACGATAGTCACGAACGGGCACATACCTAGGGAAAGTACTCTACGTACTAGGACTTCTGTCCAAGAATGGTGTCCGCGACGGGAGGGCAATGGTCGAGCAAGCAGGTTTCCCTAGTAAACCTTGTATGGTAAACATACCCAAGCGTGTCCGTATGCACGCAACGATAGTCACGAACGGGCACATACCTAGGGAAAGTACTCTACGTACTAGGACTTCTGTCCAAGAATGGTGTCCGCGACGGGAGGGCAATGGTCGAGCAAGCAGGTTTCCCTAGTAAACCTTGTATGGTAAACATACCCAAGCGTGTCCGTATGCACGCAACGATAGTCACGAACGGGCACATACCTAGGGAAAGTACTCTACGTACTAGGACTTCTGTCCAAGAATGGTGTCCGCGACGGGAGGGCAATGGTCGAGCAAGCAGGTTTCCCTAGTAAACCTTGTATGGTAAACATACCCAAGCGTGTCCGTATGCACGCAACGATAGTCACGAACGGGCACATACCTAGGGAAAGTACTCTACGTACTAGGACTTCTGTCCAAGAATGGTGTCCGCGACGGGAGGGCAATGGTCGAGCAAGCAGGTTTCCCTAGTAAACCTTGTATGGTAAACATACCCAAGCGTGTCCGTATGCACGCAACGATAGTCACGAACGGGCACATACCTAGGGAAAGTACTCTACGTACTAGGACTTCTGTCCAAGAATGGTGTCCGCGACGGGAGGGCAATGGTCGAGCAAGCAGGTTTCCCTAGTAAACCTTGTATGGTAAACATACCCAAGCGTGTCCGTATGCACGCAACGATAGTCACGAACGGGCACATACCTAGGGAAAGTACTCTACGTACTAGGACTTCTGTCCAAGAATGGTGTCCGCGACGGGAGGGCAATGGTCGAGCAAGCAGGTTTCCCTAGTAAACCTTGTATGGTAAACATACCCAAGCGTGTCCGTATGCACGCAACGATAGTCACGAACGGGCACATACCTAGGGAAAGTACTCTACGTACTAGGACTTCTGTCCAAGAATGGTGTCCGCGACGGGAGGGCAATGGTCGAGCAAGCAGGTTTCCCTAGTAAACCTTGTATGGTAAACATACCCAAGCGTGTCCGTATGCACGCAACGATAGTCACGAACGGGCACATACCTAGGGAAAGTACTCTACGTACTAGGACTTCTGTCCAAGAATGGTGTCCGCGACGGGAGGGCAATGGTCGAGCAAGCAGGTTTCCCTAGTAAACCTTGTATGGTAAACATACCCAAGCGTGTCCGTATGCACGCAACGATAGTCACGAACGGGCACATACCTAGGGAAAGTACTCTACGTACTAGGACTTCTGTCCAAGAATGGTGTCCGCGACGGGAGGGCAATGGTCGAGCAAGCAGGTTCCCTAGTAACCTTGTATGGTAAACATACCCAAGCGTGTCCGTATGCACGCAACGATAGTCACGAACGGGCACATACCTAGGGAAAGTACTCTACGTACTAGGACTTCTGTCCAAGAATGGTGTCCGCGACGGGAGGGCAATGGTCGAGCAAGCAGGTTTCCCTAGTAAACCTTGTATGGTAAACATACCCAAGCGTGTCCGTATGCACGCAACGATAGTCACGAACGGGCACATACCTAGGGAAAGTACTCTACGTACTAGGACTTCTGTCCAAGAATGGTGTCCGCGACGGTCGGGGAAGCAGGTTACTTATCATGGCAAACAAGTTAATAGCTACCTTAAGAGAACGAAAGTTACTGTGGATGGAACAAACGTGTGCTAGAATTCCTTCCTGGTTTCCCTAGTAAACCTTGTATGGTAAACATACCCAAGCGTGTCCGTATGCACGCAACGATAGTCACGAACGGGCACATACCTAGGGAAAGTACTCTACGTACTAGGACTTCTGTCCAAGAATGGTGTCCGCGACGGGAGGGCAATGGTCGAGCAAGCAGGTTTCCCTAGTAAACCTTGTATGGTAAACATACCCAAGCGTGTCCGTATGCACGCAACGATAGTCACGAACGGGCACATACCTAGGGAAAGTACTCTACGTACTAGGACTTCTGTCCAAGAATGGTGTCCGCGACGGGAGGGCAATGGTCGAGCAAGCAGGTTTCCCTAGTAAACCTTGTATGGTAAACATACCCAAGCGTGTCCGTATGCACGCAACGATAGTCACGAACGGGCACATACCTAGGGAAAGTACTCTACGTACTAGGACTTCTGTCCAAGAATGGTGTCCGCGACGGGAGGGCAATGGTCGAGCAAGCAGGTTTCCCTAGTAAACCTTGTATGGTAAACATACCCAAGCGTGTCCGTATGCACGCAACGATAGTCACGAACGGGCACATACCTAGGGAAAGTACTCTACGTACTAGGACTTCTGTCCAAGAATGGTGTCCGCGACGGGAGGGCAATGGTCGAGCAAGCAGGTTTCCCTAGTAAACCTTGTATGGTAAACATACCCAAGCGTGTCCGTATGCACGCAACGATAGTCACGAACGGGCACATACCTAGGGAAAGTACTCTACGTACTAGGACTTCTGTCCAAGAATGGTGTCCGCGACGGGAGGGCAATGGTCGAGCAAGCAGGTTTCCCTAGTAAACCTTGTATGGTAAACATACCCAAGCGTGTCCGTATGCACGCAACGATAGTCACGAACGGGCACATACCTAGGGAAAGTACTCTACGTACTAGGACTTCTGTCCAAGAATGGTGTCCGCGACGGGAGGGCAATGGTCGAGCAAGCAGGTTTCCCTAGTAAACCTTGTATGGTAAACATACCCAAGCGTGTCCGTATGCACGCAACGATAGTCACGAACGGGCACATACCTAGGGAAAGTACTCTACGTACTAGGACTTCTGTCCAAGAATGGTGTCCGCGACGGTCGGGGAAGCAGGTTACTTATCATGGCAAACAAGTTAAATAGCTACCTTAAGAGAACGAAAGTTACTGTGGATGGAACAAAACGTGTGCCTAGAATTCCTTCCTGGTTCCCTAGTAAACCTTGTATGGTAAACATACCCAAGCGTGTCCGTATGCACGCAACGATAGTCACGAACGGGCACATACCTAGGGAAAGTACTCTACGTACTAGGACTTCTGTCCAAGAATGGTGTCCGCGACGGGAGGGCAATGGTCGAGCAAGCAGGTTTCCCTAGTAAACCTTGTATGGTAAACATACCCAAGCGTGTCCGTATGCACGCAACGATAGTCACGAACGGGCACATACCTAGGGAAAGTACTCTACGTACTAGGACTTCTGTCCAAGAATGGTGTCCGCGACGGGAGGGCAATGGTCGAGCAAGCAGGTTTCCCTAGTAAACCTTGTATGGTAAACATACCCAAGCGTGTCCGTATGCACGCAACGATAGTCACGAACGGGCACATACCTAGGGAAAGTACTCTACGTACTAGGACTTCTGTCCAAGAATGGTGTCCGCGACGGGAGGGCAATGGTCGAGCAAGCAGGTTTCCCTAGTAAACCTTGTATGGTAAACATACCCAAGCGTGTCCGTATGCACGCAACGATAGTCACGAACGGGCACATACCTAGGGAAAGTACTCTACGTACTAGGACTTCTGTCCAAGAATGGTGTCCGCGACGGGAGGGCAATGGTCGAGCAAGCAGGTTTCCCTAGTAAACCTTGTATGGTAAACATACCCAAGCGTGTCCGTATGCACGCAACGATAGTCACGAACGGGCACATACCTAGGGAAAGTACTCTACGTACTAGGACTTCTGTCCAAGAATGGTGTCCGCGACGGTCGGGGAAGCAGGTTACTTATCATGGCAAACAAGTTAAATAGCTACCTTAAGAGAACGAAAGTTACTGTGGATGGAACAAAACGTGTGCCTAGAATTCTTCCTGGTTTCCCTAGTAAACCTTGTATGGTAAACATACCCAAGCGTGTCCGTATGCACGCAACGATAGTCACGAACGGGCACATACCTAGGGAAAGTACTCTACGTACTAGGACTTCTGTCCAAGAATGGTGTCCGCGACGGTCGGGGAATTGTGTGTTTGACTCAATTACCAAATCCTAGGAACATACATGTAGTGTATACAAACATTAACATTAACGCGTACGTTTGGGCTGCGCACTCCAAATGGTACACAAATAAGGGTGATTTTATGATCAGACGGACAAAACAAAGGTGGAGAAGACAGTTTTCGGCACGATGTGCACAGAGCTCATTTCGTCGTCCCGGGCGAATGGAAAAACACAAAAATCGCGAGTATCTTTCTAGGTTTCTGTCTATAAAAGGGCAGGCCAAAAGGTGACCGGTTGAGATAAGCATTTTAAGCATACAAGCACTTTATTGCAACTTTTGACACAAAAAACTAGGTACGTACATGTAGATTGTACCAACATGGACATCCATGAACGCGTACGCTCGGGCTGCGCCCTCCGTGTTGTACTTTCCCTGATCGGTACACAATTTTGGTGCACGGCTATCCTGACCGGCAACTTGTACCAACATGGACATCCATGAACGCGTACGTAGTGTACTTTCCCTGATCGGTACACAATTTTGGTGCATGTGTACCAACATGGACATCCATGAACGCGTACGCTCGGGCTGCGCCCTCCGTGTTGTACTTTCCCTGATCGGTACACAATTTTGGTGCACGGCTATCCTGACCGGCAACTTGTACCAACATGGACATCCATGAACGCGTACGTAGTGTACTTTCCCTGATCGGTACACAATTTTGGTGCATGTGTACCAACATGGACATCCATGAACGCGTACGCTCGGGCTGCGCCCTCCGTGTTGTACTTTCCCTGATCGGTACACAATTTGGTGCACGGCTATCCTGACCGGCAACTTGTACCAACATGGACATCCATGAACGCGTACGTAGTGTACTTTCCCTGATCGGTACACAATTTTGGTGCATGTGTACCAACATGGACATCCATGAACGCGTACGCTCGGGCTGCGCCCTCCGTGTTGTACTTTCCCTGATCGGTACACAATTTTGGTGCACGGCTATCCTGACCGGCAACTTGTACCAACATGGACATCCATGAACGCGTACGTAGTGTACTTTCCCTGATCGGTACACAATTTTGGTGCATGTGTACCAACATGGACATCCATGAACGCGTACGCTCGGGCTGCGCCCTCCGTGTTGTACTTTCCCTGATCGGTACACAATTTTGGTGCACGGCTATCCTGACCGGCAACTTGTACCAACATGGACATCCATGAACGCGTACGTAGTGTACTTTCCCTGATCGGTACACAATTTTGGTGCATGTGTACCAACATGGACATCCATGAACGCGTACGCTCGGGCTGCGCCCTCCGTGTTGTACTTTCCCTGATCGGTACACAATTTTGGTGCACGGCTATCCTGACCGGCAACTTGTACCAACATGGACATCCATGAACGCGTACGTAGTGTACTTTCCCTGATCGGTACACAATTTTGGTGCATGTGTACCAACATGGACATCCATGAACGCGTACGCTCGGGCTGCGCCCTCCGTGTTGTACTTTCCCTGATCGGTACACATTTTGGTGCACGGCTATCCTGACCGGCAAACTTGTACCAACATGGACATCCATGAACGCGTACGTAGTGACTTTCCCTGATCGGTACACAATTTGGTGCATGTGTACCAACATGGACATCCATGAACGCGTACGCTCGGGGCTGCGCCCTCCGTGTTGTACTTTCCCTGATCGGTACACAATTTGGTGCACGGCTATCCTGACCGCAACTTGTACAACATGGACATCCAGAACGCGTACGTAGTGTACTTTCCTGATCGGTACACAATTTGGTGCATGTGTACCAACATGGACATCCCATGAACGCGTTACGCTCGGGCTGCGCCCTCCGTGTTGTACTTCCCTGATCGGTACACAATTTTGGTGCACGGCTATCCTGACCGGCAACTTGTACCAACATGGACATCCATGAACGCGTACGTAGTGTACTTCCCTGATCGGTACACAATTTGGTGCATGTGTACCAACATGGACATCCATGAACGGTACGCTCGGGCTGCGCCCTCGGTGTACTTCCCTGATCGGTACACAATTTGGGTGCACGGCTATCCTGACCGGCAACTTGTACCAACATGGACATCCATGAACGCGTACGTAGTGTACTTTCCCGATCGGTACCACAATTTGGTGCATGTGTACAAACATGGACATCCATGAACGCGTACGCTCGGGCTGCGCCCTCCGTGTTGTACTTTCCCTGATCGGTACACAATTTTGGTGCACGGCTATCCTGACCGGCAACTTGTACACAACATGGACATCATGAACGCGTACGTACGTAGTGTACTTTCCCTGATCGGTACACAATTTTGGTGCATGTGTACCAACATGGACATCATGAACGCGTACGCTCGGGCTGCGCCCTCCGTTTGTACTT
>NW_024428431.1:0-29080 GCF_017562075.2 Anopheles merus | reverse complement strand
GGTCATCCAAGCACTCCAGAATGACTTCAGACGTTGTTCCAAGAGTCTCCAAGGGTCATCCGAACACTCCAGATTGACTTCAGACGTAGTTCCAAGTGTCTCCAAGGGTCATCCCAAGCACTCCAGAAGACTTCGACTTGTTCAAAGGTCTCCAAGGGTCATCCAAGCACTCCAGAATGACTTCAGACGTTGTTCAAAGTGTCTCCAAGGGTCATCCAAGCACTCCAGAATGACTTCAGACGTTGTTCCAAGAGTCTCCAAGGGTCATCCAAACACTCCAGATTGACTTCAGATGCTATTGCAAGTTCCACTGTACTTAGGATCACCATTTGGCATGTTCACCAACATTTTAAGGTTTGTTTTAGTTTATAGAAACCCTTCACTTCAGAGGCCAATTACTATATCCTGCGTCGCTCTGATCGAAAATCCAAGGAAATTTGCATGTGCAACTTTTAATTTCCTTTCCCGGTGAAAAAATTAGTCTCTAGCTCTTCTGGTTCAAAAGTTATGGCCGTTTGAAATTTCACCTTTTTTCGGCAAAACAATTTTTTTTCGTCAAAACAAGCACTCCAGAATGACTTCAGACGTTGTTCCAAGTGTCTCCAAGGGTCATCCAAGCACTCCAGAATGACTTCAGACGTTGTTCCAAGAGTCTCCAAGGGTCATCCGAACACTCCAGATTGACTTCAGACGTAGTTCCAAGGTCTCCAAGGGTCATCCAAGCACTCCAGAATGACTTCAGACGTTGTTCAAAGTGTCTCCAAGGGTCATCCAAGCACTCCAGAATGACTTCAGACGTTGTTCCAAGAGTCTCCAAGGGTCATCCAAACACTCCAGATGACTTCAGATGCTATTGCAAGTTCCACTGTACTTAGGATCCACATTTGGCATGTTTCACCAACATTTTAAGGTTTGTTTTAGTTTATAGAAACCCTTCACTTCAGAGGCAATTACTATATCCTGCGTCGCTCTGATCGAAAACAAGGAAATTTGCATGGTGCAACTTTTAATTTCCTTTCCAACGGTGAAAAAATTAAGTCTCTAGCTCTTCTGGTTCAAAAGTTATGGCCGTTTGAAATTTCACCTTTTCGGCAACAAAACAATTTTTCGTCAAAATCCAAGCACTCCAGAATGACTTCAGACGTTGTTCAAAGTGTCTCCAAGGGTCATCAAGCACTCCAGAATGACTTCAGACGTTGTTCAAGAGTCTCCAAGGGTCATCCAAACAACTCCAGATTGACTTCAGATGCTATTGCAAGTTCCACTGTACTTAGGATCACCATTTGGCATGTTTCACCAACATTTTAGGTTTTTTAGTTTATAGAAACCCTTCACTTCAGAGGCCATTTACTATATCCTGCGTCGCTCTGATCGAAAATCCAAGGAAATTTGCATTGTGCAACTTTTAATTTCCTTTCCAACGGTGAAAAAATTAAGTCTCTAGCTCTTCTGGTTCAAAAGTTATGGCCGTTTGAAATTTCACCTTTTTTCGGCAAAACAATTTTTTTTCGTCAAAACAAGCACTCCAGAATGACTTCAGACGTTGTTCCAAGTGTCTCCAAGGGTCATCCAAGCACTCCAGAATGACTTCAGACGTTGTTCCAAGAGTCTCCAAGGGTCATCCGAACACTCCAGATTGACTTCAGACGTAGTTCCAAGTGTTCCAAGGGTCATCCAAGCACTCCCAGAATGACTTCAGACGTTGTTCAAAGTGTCTCCAAGGGTCATCCAAGCACTCCAGAATGACTTCAGACGTTGTTCCAAGAGTCTCCAAGGGTCATCCAAACACTCCAGATTGACTTCAGATGCTATTGCAAGTTCCACTGTACTAGGATCACCATTTGGCATGTTTCACCAACATTTTAAGGTTTGTTTAGTTTATAGAAACCCTTCACTTCAGAGGCCATTTACTATATCCTGCGTCGCTCTGATCGAAAATCCAAGGAAATTTGCATGGTGCAACTTTTAATTCCTTTCCAACGGGTGAAAAAATTAAGTCTCTAGCTCTTCTGGTTCAAAAGTTATGGCCGTTTGAAATTTCACCTTTTTTTCGGCAAAACAATTTTTTTCGTCAAAACAAGCACTCCAGAATGACTTCAGACGTTGTTCCAAGTGTCTCCAAGGGTCATCCAAGCACTCCAGAATGACTTCAGACGTTGTTCCAAGAGTCTCCAAGGGTCATCCGAACACTCCAGATTGACTTCAGACGTAGTTCCAAGTGTCTCCAAGGGTCATCCAAGCACTCCAGAATGACTTCAGACGTTGTTCAAAGTGTCTCCAAGGGTCATCCAAGCACTCCAGAATGACTTCAGACGTTGTTCCAAGAGTCTCCAAGGGTCATCCAAAACACTCCAGATTGACTTCAGATGCTATTGCAAGTTCCACTGTACTTAGGATCACCATTTGGCATGTTTCACCAACATTTTAAGGTTGTTTTTTAGTTTATAGAACCCTTCACTTCAGAGGCCATTACTATATCCTGCGTTGCTCTGATCGAAAATCCAAGGAAATTTGCATTGTGCAAATTTTAATTTCCTTTCCAACGGTGAAAAAATTAAGTCTCTAGCTCTTCTGGTTCAAAAGTTATGGCCGTTTGAAATTTCACCTTTTTTCGGCAAAAACATTTTTTTTCGTCAAAACAAGCACTCCAGAATGACTTCAGACGTTGTTCCAAGTGTCTCCAAGGGTCATCCAAGCACTCCAGAATGACTTCAGACGTTGTTCCAAGAGTCTCCAAGGGTCATCCGAACACTCCAGATTGACTTCAGACGTAGTTCCAAGTGTCTCCAAGGGTCCAAGCACCCAGAATGACTTCAGACGGTCAGTGTCTCCAAGCAAGCTCCAGAATGACTTCAGACGTTGTTCAAAGGGTCTCCAAGGGTCATCCAAGCACTCCAGAATGACTTCAGACGTTGTTCCAAGAGTCTCCAAGGGTCATCCAAAACACTCCAGATTGACTTCAGATGCTATTGCAAGTTCCACTGTACTTAGGATCACCATTGGCATGTTTCACCAACATTTAAGGTTTGTTTTAGTTTATAGAACCCTTCACTTCAGAGGCCATTTACTATATCCTGCGTCGCTCTGATCGAAAATCCAAGGAAATTTGCATTGTGCAACTTTTAATTTCCTTTCCAACGGTGAAAAAATTAAGTCTCTAGCTCTTCTGGTTCAAAAGTTATGGCCGTTTGAAATTTCACCTTTTTTCGGCAAAACAATTTTTTTTCGTCAAAACAAGCACTCCAGAATGACTTCAGACGTTGTTCCAAGTGTCTCCAAGGGTCATCCAAGCACTCCAGAATGACTTCAGACGTTGTTCCAAGAGTCTCCAAGGGTCATCCGAACACTCCAGATTGACTTCAGACGTAGTTCCAAGTGTCTCCAAGGGTCATCCAAGCACTCCAGAATGACTTCAGACGTTGTTCAAAGTGTCTCCAAGGGTCATCCAAGCACTCCAGAATGACTTCAGACGTTGTTCCAAGAGTCTCCAAGGGTCATCCAAACACTCCAGATTGACTTCAGATGCTATTGCAAGTTCCACTGTACTTAGGATCACCATTTGGCATGTTTCACCAACATTTTAAGGTTTGTTTTAGTTTATAGAAACCCTTCACTTCAGAGGCCATTTACTATATCCTGCGTCGCTCTGATCGAAAATCCAAGGAAATTTGCATTGTGCAACTTTTAATTTCCTTTCCAACGGTGAAAAAAATTAAGTCTCTAGCTCTTCTGGTTCAAAAGTTATGGCCGTTTGAAATTTCACCTTTTTTCGGCAAAACAATTTTTTTTCGTCAAAACAAGCACTCCAGAATGACTTCAGACGTTGTTCCAAGTGTCTCCAAGGGTCATCCAAGCACTCCAGAATGACTTCAGACGTTGTTCCAAGAGTCTCCAAGGGTCATCCGAACACTCCAGATTGACTTCAGACGTAGTTCCAAGTGTCTCCAAGGGTCATCCAAGCACTCCAGAATGACTTCAGACGTTGTTCAAAGTGTCTCCAAGGGTCATCCAAGCACTCCAGAATGACTTCAGACGTTGTTCCAAGAGTCTCCAAGGGTCATCCAAACACTCCAGATTGACTTCAGATGCTATTGCAAGTTCCACTGTACTTAGGATCACCATTTGGCATGTTTCACCAACATTTTAAGGTTTGTTTTAGTTTATAGAAACCCTTCACTTCAGAGGCCATTACTATATCCTGCGTTGCTCTGATCGAAAATCCAAGGAAATTTGCATTGTGCAACTTTTAATTTCTTTCCAACGGTGGAAAAAATTAAGTCTCTAGCTCTCTGGTTCAAAAGTTATGGCCGTTTGAAATTTCACCTTTTTTCGGCAAAACAATTTTTTTTCGTCAAAACAAGCACTCCAGAATGACTTCAGACGTTGTTCCAAGTGTCTCCAAGGGTCATCCAAGCACTCCAGAATGACTTCAGACGTTGTTCCAAGAGTCTCCAAGGGTCATCCGAACACTCCAGATTGACTTCAGACGTAGTTCCAAGTGTCTCCAAGGGTCATCCAAGCACTCCAGAATGACTTCAGACGTTGTTCAAAGTGTCTCCAAGGGTCATCCAAGCACTCCAGAATGACTTCAGACGTTGTTCCAAGAGTCTCCAAGGGTCATCCAAGCACTCCAGAATGACTTCAGACGTGTTCTAAGAGTCTCCAAGGGTCATCCAAGCACTCCAGAATGACTCAGACGTTGTTCCAAGAGTCTCCAGGGTCATCCAAGCACTCCAGAATGACTTTCAGACGTTGTTCCAAGAGTCTCCAAGGGTCATCCAAGCACTCCAGAATGACTTCAGACGTTGTTCCAAGAGTCCCAGGGTCATCCAAGCACTCCAGAATGACTTCAGATGCTATTGCAAGCTCCAATGTACTGAGGATCACCATATGGCATGTTTCACCAACATTTGAATGTTGTTTTAGTTATAGAAACCTTCACTTCAGAGGCATTTACTATATCCTGCGTTGCTCTGATCGAAAATCCAAGGAAATTTGCATTGTGCAACTTTAATTTCCTTTCCAACGGTTGTGAAAAAATTAAGTCTCTAGCTCTTCTGGTTCAAATTATGGCCGTTTGAAATTTCACTTTTTTCGGCAAAACAATTTTTTCGTCAACAAGCACTCCAGAATGACTTCAGACGTTGTTCAAGTGTCTCCAGGGTCATCCAAGCACCCAGAATGACTTCAGACGTTGTTCCAAGGTCTCAAGGGTCATCCGAACACTCCAGATTGACTTCAGACGTTAGTTCCAAGGTCTCCAAGGTCATCCCAAGCACTCCAGAAGATTCAGACGTTGTTCAAAGTGTCCCCAAGGGTCATCCAAGCAATCACCAGAATGACTTCAGACGTTGTTCCAAGAGTCCAAGGGTCATCCAAGCACTCCAGAATGACTTCAGACGTTGTTCAAGAGTCTCCAAGGGTCATCCAAGCACTCCAGATTGACTTCAGACGTTGTTCCAAGAGTCTCCAAGGGTCATCCAAGCACTCCAGAATGACTTCAGACGTTGTTCCAAGTGTCTCCAAGGGTCATCCAAGCACTCCAGAATGACTTCAGACGTTGTTCCAAGAGTCTCCAAGGGTCATCCAAGCACTCCAGAATGACTTCAGATGCTATTGCAAGCCACTGTACTTAGGATCACCATATGGCATGTTTCACCAACATTGAAGGTTTGTTTTAGTTTATAGAAAACCTTCACTTCAGAGGCCATTTACTATATCCTGCGTTGCTCTGATCGAAAATCCAAGAAAATTTGCATTGTGCAACTTTTAATTTCCTTTCCAACGGTGAAAAAATTAAGTCTCTAGCTCTTCTGGTTCAAAAGTTATGGCCGTTTGAAATTCACTTTTTTTCGGCAAAACAATTTTTTTTCGTCAAAACAAGCACTCCAGAATGACTTCAGACGTGTTCCAAGTGTCTCCAGGGTCATCCAAGCACTCCAGAATGACTTCAGACGTTGTTCAAGAGTCTCCAAGGGTCATCCGAACACTCCAGATTGACTTCAGACGTAGTTCCAAGTGTCTCCAAGGGTCATCCAAGCACTCCAGAATGACTTCAGACGTTGTTCAAAGTGTCTCCAAGGGTCATCCAAGCACTCCAGAATGACTTCAGACGTTGTTCCAAGAGTCTCCAAGGGTCATCCAAACACCCAGATGACTTCAGATGCTATTGCAAGTTCCACTGTACTTAGGATCACCATTTGGCATGTTTCACCAACATTTTAAGGTTGTTTTAGTTTATAGAAACCCTTCACTTCAGAGGCCATACTATATCCTGCGTCGCTCTGATCGAAAATCCAAGGAAAATTTGCATTGTGCAACTTTTAATTTCCTTTCCAACGGTGAAAAAATTAAGTCTCGCTCTTCTGGTTCAAAAGTTATGGCCGTTTGAAAATTTCCCCTTTTCGTCAAAACAATTTTTTTTCGTCAAAACAAGCACTCCAGAATGACTTCAGACGTTGTTCAAAGTGTCTCCAAGGGTCAGATCCAAGCAACTCCAGAATGACTTCAGGACGTTGTTATCCAAGAGTGATTCAAGGGTCATCCAAAACACTCCAGAATGACTTCAGATGCTATTGCAAGTTCCACTGTACTTAGGATCCCATTTGGCATGTTTCACCAACATTTAAGGTTGTTTTAGTTTATAGAAACCCTTCACTTCAGAGGCCATTTACTATATCCTGCGTCGCTCTGATCGAAAATCCAAGGAAATTTGCATGTGCAACTTTTAATTTCCTTTCCAACGGTGAAAAAATTAAGTCTCTAGCTCTTCTGGTTCAAAAGTTATGGCCGTTTGAAATTTCACCTTTTTTCGGCAAAACAATTTTTTTTCGTCAAAACAAGCACTCCAGAATGACTTCAGACGTTGTTCCAAGTGTCTCCAAGGGTCATCCAAGCACTCCAGAATGACTTCAGACGTTGTTCCAAGAGTCTCAAGGGTCATCCGAACACTCCAGATTGACTTCAGACGTAGTTCCAAGTGTCTCCAAGGGTCATCCAAGCACTCCAGAATGACTTCAGACGTTGTTCAAAGTGTCTCCAAGGGTCATCCAAGCACTCCAGAATGACTTCAGACGTTGTTCCAAGAGTCTCCAAGGGTCATCCAAACACTCCAGATTGACTTCAGATGCTATTGCAAGTTCCACTGTACTTAGGATCACCATTTGGCATGTTTCACCAACATTTTAGGTTTGTTTTAGTTTATAGAAACCCTTCACTTCAGAGGCCATTTACTATATCCTGCGTCGCTCTGATCGAAAATCCAAGGAAATTTGCATGGTGCAACTTTTAATTTCCTTTCCAACGGTGAAAAAATTAAGTCTCTAGCTCTTCTGGTTCAAAAGTTATGGCCGTTTGAAATTTCACCTTTTTTCGGCAAAACAATTTTTTTTCGTCAAAACAAGCACTCCAGAATGACTTCAGACGTGTTCCAAGTGTCTCCAAGGGTCATCCAAGCACTCCAGAATGACTTCAGACGTTGTTCCAAGAGTCTCCAAGGGTCATCCGAACACTCCAGATTGACTTCAGACGTAGTTCCAAGTGTCTCCAAGGGTCATCCAAGCACTCCAGAATGACTTCAGACGTTGTTCAAAGTGTCTCCAAGGGTCATCCAAGCACTCCAGAATGACTTCAGACGTTGTTCCAAGAGTCTCCAAGGGTCATCCAAACACTCCAGATTGACTTCAGATGCTATTGCAAGTTCCACTGTACTTAGGATCACCATTTGGCATGTTTCACCAACATTTTAAGGTTTTTTTAGTTTATAGAAACCTTCACTTCAGAGGCCATTTACTATATCCTGCGTCGCTCTGATCGAAAATCCAAGGAAATTTGCATTGTGCAACTTTTATTTCCTTTCCAACGGTGAAAAAATTAAGTCTCTAGCTCTTCTGGTTCAAAAGTTATGGCCGTTTGAAATTTCACTTTTTTCGGCAAAAACAATTTTTTTTCGTCAAAACAAGCACTCCAGAATGACTTCAGACGTTGTTCCAAGTGTCTCCAAGGGTCATCCAAGCACTCCAGAATGACTTCAGACGTTGTTCCAAGAGTCTCCAAGGGTCATCCGAAACTCCAGATTGACTTCAGACGTAGTTCAAGTGTCTCCAAGGGTCATCCAAGCACTCCAGAATGACTTCAGACGTTGTTCAAGTGTCTCCAAGGGTCATCCAAGCACTCCAGAATGACTTCAGACGTTGTTCAAAGTGTCTCCAAGGGTCATCCAAGCACTCCAGAATGACTTCAGACGTTGTTCCAAGAGTCTCCAAGGGTCATCCAAACACTCCAGATTGACTTCAGATGCTATTGCAAGTTCCACTGTACTTAGGATCACCATTTGGCATGTTTCACCAACATTTTAAGGTTTGTTTTAGTTTATAGAAACCCTTCACTTCAGAGGCCATTTACTATATCCTGCGTCGCTCTGATCGAAAATCCAAGGAAATTTGCATTGTGCAACTTTTAATTTCCTTTCCAACGGTGAAAAAATTAAGTCTCTAGCTCTTCTGGTTCAAAAGTTATGGCCGTTTGAAATTTCACCTTTTTTCGGCAAAACAATTTTTTTTCGTCAAAACAAGCACTCCAGAATGACTTCAGACGTTGTTCCAAGTGTCTCCAAGGGTCATCCAAGCACTCCAGAATGACTTCAGACGTTGTTCCAAGAGTCTCCAAGGGTCATCCGAACACTCCAGATTGACTTCAGACGTAGTTCCAAGTGTCTCCAAGGGTCATCCAAGCACTCCAGAATGACTTCAGACGTTGTTCAAAGTGTCTCCAAGGGTCATCCAAGCACTCCAGAATGACTTCAGACGTTGTTCCAAGAGTCTCCAAGGGTCATCCAAACACTCCAGATTGACTTCAGATGCTATTGCAAGTTCCACTGTACTTAGGATCACCATTTGGCATGTTTCACCAACATTTTAAGGTTTGTTTTAGTTTATAGAAACCCTTCACTTCAGAGGCCATTTACTATATCCTGCGTCGCTCTGATCGAAAATCCAAGGAAATTTGCATTGTGCAACTTTTAATTTCCTTTCCAACGGTGAAAAAATTAAGTCTCTAGCTCTTCTGGTTCAAAAGTTATGGCCGTTTGAAATTTCACCTTTTTTCGGCAAACAAAACAATTTTTTTTCGTCAAAACAAGCACTCCAGAATGACTTCAGACGTTGTTCCAAGTGTCTCCAAGGGTCATCCAAGCACTCCAGAATGACTTCAGACGTTGTTCCAAGAGTCTCCAAGGGTCATCCGAACACTCCAGATTGACTTCAGACGTAGTTCCAAGTGTCTCCAAGGGTCATCCAAGCACTCCAGAATGACTTCAGACGTTGTTCAAAGTGTCTCCAAGGGTCATCCAAGCACTCCAGAATGACTTCAGACGTTGTTCCAAGAGTCTCCAAGGGTCATCCAAACACTCCAGATTGACTTCAGATGCTATTGCAAGTTCCACTGTACTTAGGATCACCATTTGGCATGTTTCACCAACATTTTAAGGTTTGTTTTAGTTTATAGAAACCCTTCACTTCAGAGGCCATTTACTATATCCTGCGTTGCTCTGATCGAAAATCCAAGGAAATTTGCATTGTGCAACTTTTAATTTCCTTTCCAACGGTGAAAAAATTAAGTCTCTAGCTCTTCTGGTTCAAAAGTTATGGCCGTTTGAAATTTCACCTTTTTTCGGCAAAACAATTTTTTTTCGTCAAAACAAGCACTCCAGAATGACTTCAGACGTTGTTCCAAGTGTCTCCAAGGGTCATCCAAGCACTCCAGAATGACTTCAGACGTTGTTCCAAGAGTCTCCAAGGGTCATCCGAACACTCCAGATTGACTTCAGACGTAGTTCCAAGTGTCTCCAAGGGTCATCCAAGCACTCCAGAATGACTTCAGACGTTGTTCAAAGTGTCTCCAAGGGTCATCCAAGCACTCCAGAATGACTTCAGACTTCAGAGTTGTTTTTCAAGTGTCTCCAAGGGTCATCCAAGCACTCCAGAATGACTTCAGACGTTGTTCCAAGAGTCTCCAAGGGTCATCCAAACACTCCAGAGGGTCATCCAAGCACTCCAGAATGACTTCAGACGTTGTTCCAAGAGTCTCCAAGGGTCATCAAACACTCCAGTGACTTCAGATGCTATTGCAACTACTAGGATCACCATTGGCATGTTTCACCAACATTTTAAGTTTGTTTTAGTTTATAGAAAACCTTCACTTCAGAGGCCATTTACTATATCCTGCGTCGCTCTGATCGAAAATCCAAGGAAATTTGCATTGTGCAACTTTTAATTTCCTTTCCAACGGTGAAAAAATTAAGTCTCTAGCTCTTCTGGTTCAAAAGTTATGGCCGTTTGAAATTTCACCTTTTTTCGGCAAAAAAATTTTTTTTCGTCAAAACAAGCACTCCAGAATGACTTCAGACGTTGTTCCAAGTGTCTCCAAGGGTCATCCAAGCACTCCAGAATGACTTCAGACGTTGTTCCAAGAGTCTCCAAGGGTCATCCGAACACTCCAGATTGACTTCAGACGTAGTTCCAAGTGTCTCCAAGGGTCATCCAAGCACTCCAGAATGACTTCAGACGTTGTTCAAAGTGTCTCCAAGGGTCATCCAAGCACTCCAGAATGACTTCAGACGTTGTTCCAAGAGTCTCCAAGGGTCATCCAAACACTCCAGATTGACTTCATGACAAGTTTGTTAGGATAAGCAGTTTCACCAACAAGGGAAACCCTTCATTCAGAGGCCATTTACTATATCCTGCGTCCTGATCGAAAATGAAATTTCATTGTGCAACTTTTAATTTCCTTTCGGTGAAAAATTAAGTTCTTCCAAAAATGGGTTTGTCATCGGCAAGCACTCCAGAATGACTTCAGACGTTGTTCCAAGTGTCTCCAAGGGTCATCCAAGCACTCCAGAATGACTTCAGACGTTGTTCCAAGAGTCTCCAAGGGTCATCCAAACACTCCAGATTGACTTCAGATGCTATTGCAAGTTCCACTGTACTTAGGATCACCATTTGGCATGTTTCACCAACATTTTAAGGTTTGTTTTAGTTTATAGAAACCCTTCACTTCAGAGGCCATTTACTATATCCTGCGTCGCTCTGATCGAAAATCCAAGGAAATTTGCATTGTGCAACTTTTAATTTCCTTTCCAACGGTGAAAAAATTAAGTCTCTAGCTCTTCTGGTTCAAAAGTTATGGCCGTTTGAAATTTCACCTTTTTTCGGCAAAACAATTTTTTTTCGTCAAAACAAGCACTCCAGAATGACTTCAGACGTTGTTCCAAGTGTCTCCAAGGGTCATCCAAGCACTCCAGAATGACTTCAGACGTTGTTCCAAGAGTCTCCAAGGGTCATCCGAACACTCCAGATTGACTTCAGACGTAGTTCCAAGTGTCTCCAAGGGTCATCCAAGCACTCCAGAATGACTTCAGACGTTGTTCAAAGTGTCTCCAAGGGTCATCCAAGCACTCCAGAATGACTTCAGACGTTGTTCCAAGAGTCTCCAAGGGTCATCCAAACACTCCAGATTGACTTCAGATGCTATTGCAAGTTCCACTGTACTTAGGATCACCATTTGGCATGTTTCACCAACATTTTAAGGTTTGTTTTAGTTTATAGAAACCCTTCACTTCAGAGGCCATTTACTATATCCTGCGTCGCTCTGATCGAAAATCCAAGGAAATTTGCATGGTGCAACTTTTAATTTCCTTTCCAACGGTGAAAAAATTAAGTCTCTAGCTCTTCTGGTTCAAAAGTTATGGCCGTTTGAAATTTCACCTTTTTTCGGCAAAACAATTTTTTTTCGTCAAAACAAGCACTCCAGAATGACTTCAGACGTTGTTCCAAGTGTCTCCAAGGGTCATCCAAGCACTCCAGAATGACTTCAGACGTTGTTCCAAGAGTCTCCAAGGGTCATCCGAACACTCCAGATTGACTTCAGACGTAGTTCCAAGTGTCTCCAAGGGTCATCCAAGCACTCCAGAATGACTTCAGACGTTGTTCAAAGTGTCTCCAAGGGTCATCCAAGCACTCCAGAATGACTTCAGACGTTGTTCCAAGAGTCTCCAAGGGTCATCCAAACACTCCAGATTGACTTCAGATGCTATTGCAAGTTCCACTGTACTTAGGATCACCATTTGGCATGTTTCACCAACATTTTAAGGTTTGTTTTAGTTTATAGAAACCCTTCACTTCAGAGGCCATTTACTATATCCTGCGTTGCTCTGATCGAAAATCCAAGGAAATTTGCATTGTGCAACTTTTAATTTCCTTTCCAACGGTGAAAAAATTAAGTCTCTAGCTCTTCTGGTTCAAAAGTTATGGCCGTTTGAAATTTCACCTTTTTTCGGCAAAACAATTTTTTTTCGTCAAAACAAGCACTCCAGAATGACTTCAGACGTTGTTCCAAGTGTCTCCAAGGGTCATCCAAGCACTCCAGAATGACTTCAGACGTTGTTCCAAGAGTCTCAAGGGTCATCCGAACACTCCAGATTGACTTCAGACGTAGTTCCAAGTGTCTCCAAGGGTCATCCAAGCACTCCAGAATGACTTCAGACGTTGTTCAAAGTGTCTCCAAGGGTCATCCAAGCACTCCAGAATGACTTCAGACGTTGTTCAAAGTGTCTCCAAGGGTCATCCAAGCACTCCAGAATGACTTCAGACGTTGTTCCAAGAGTCTCCAAGGGTCATCCAAACACTCCAGATTGACTTCAGATGCTATTGCAAGTTCCACTGTACTTAGGATCACCATTTGGCATGTTTCACCAACATTTTAAGGTTTGTTTTAGTTTATAGAAACCCTTCACTTCAGAGGCCATTTACTATATCCTGCGTCGCTCTGATCGAAAATCCAAGGAAATTTGCATGGTGCAACTTTTAATTTCCTTTCCAACGGTGAAAAAATTAAGTCTCTAGCTCTTCTGGTTCAAAAGTTATGGCCGTTTGAAATTTCACCTTTTTTCGGCAAAACAATTTTTTTTCGTCAAAACAAGCACTCCAGAATGACTTCAGACGTTGTTCCAAGTGTCTCCAAGGGTCATCCAAGCACTCCAGAATGACTTCAGACGTTGTTCCAAGAGTCTCCAAGGGTCATCCGAACACTCCAGATTGACTTCAGACGTAGTTCCAAGTGTCTCCAAGGGTCATCCAAGCACTCCAGAATGACTTCAGACGTTGTTCAAAGTGTCTCCAAGGGTCATCCAAGCACTCCAGAATGACTTCAGACGTTGTTCCAAGAGTCTCCAAGGGTCATCCAAACACTCCAGATTGACTTCAGATGCTATTGCAAGTTCCACTGTACTTAGGATCACCATTTGGCATGTTTCACCAACATTTTAAGGTTTGTTTTAGTTTATAGAAACCCTTCACTTCAGAGGCCATTTACTATATCCTGCGTGCTCTGATCGAAAATCCAAGGAAATTTGCATTGTGCAACTTTTAATTTCCTTTCCAACGGTGAAAAAATTAAGTCTCTAGCTCTTCTGGTTCAAAAGTTATGGCCGTTTGAAATTTCACCTTTTTTCGGCAAAACAATTTTTTTTCGTCAAAACAAGCACTCCAGAATGACTTCAGACGTTGTTCCAAGTGTCTCCAAGGGTCATCCAAGCACTCCAGAATGACTTCAGACGTTGTTCCAAGAGTCTCCAAGGGTCATCCGAACACTCCAGATTGACTTCAGACGTAGTTCCAAGTGTCTCCAAGGGTCATCCAAGCACTCCAGAATGACTTCAGACGTTGTTCAAAGTGTCTCCAAGGGTCATCCAAGCACTCCAGAATGACTTCAGACGTTGTTCCAAGAGTCTCCAAGGGTCATCCAAACACTCCAGATTGACTTCAGATGCTATTGCAAGTTCCACTGTACTTAGGATCACCATTTGGCATGTTTCACCAACATTTTAAGGTTTGTTTTAGTTTATAGAAACCCTTCACTTCAGAGGCCATTTACTATATCCTGCGTTGCTCTGATCGAAAATCCAAGGAAATTTGCATTGTGCAACTTTTAATTTCCTTTCCAACGGTGAAAAAATTAAGTCTCTAGCTCTTCTGGTTCAAAAGTTATGGCCGTTTGAAATTTCACCTTTTTTCGGCAAAACAATTTTTTTTCGTCAAAACAAGCACTCCAGAATGACTTCAGACGTTGTTCCAAGTGTCTCCAAGGGTCATCCAAGCACTCCAGAATGACTTCAGACGTTGTTCCAAGAGTCTCCAAGGGTCATCCGAACACTCCAGATTGACTTCAGACGTAGTTCAAGTGTCTCCAAGGGTCATCCAAGCACTCCAGAATGACTTCAGACGTTGTTCCAAGTGTCTCCAAGGGTCATCCAAGCACTCCAGAATGACTTCAGACGTTGTTCCAAGAGTCTCCAAGGGTCATCCAAGCACTCCAGAATGACTTCAGACGTTGTTCTAAGAGTCTCCAAGGGTCATCCAAGCACTCCAGAATGACTTCAGACGTTGTTCCAAGAGTCTCCAAGGGTCATCCAAGCACTCCAGAATGACTTCAGACGTTGTTCCAAGAGTCTCCAAGGGTCATCCAAGCACTCCAGAATGACTTCAGACGTTGTTCCAAGAGTCTCCAAGGGTCATCCAAACACTCCAGAATGACTTCAGATGCTATTGCAAGCTCCAATGTACTGAGGATCACCATATGGCATGTTTCACCAACATTTGAATGTTTGTTTTAGTTTATAGAAAACCTTCACTTCAGAGGCCATTTACTATATCCTGCGTTGCTCTGATCGAAAATCCAAGGAAATTTGCATTGTGCAACTTTTAATTTCCTTTCCAACGGTGAAAAAATTAAGTCTCTAGCTCTCTGGTTCAAAAGTTATGGCCGTTTGAAATTTCACCTTTTTTCGGCAAAACAATTTTTTTTCGTCAAAACAAGCACTCCAGAATGACTTCAGACGTTGTTCCAAGTGTCTCCAAGGGTCATCCAAGCACTCCAGAATGACTTCAGACGTTGTTCCAAGAGTCTCCAAGGGTCATCCGAACACTCCAGATTGACTTCAGACGTAGTTCCAAGTGTCTCCAAGGGTCATCCAAGCACTCCAGAATGACTTCAGACGTTGTTCAAAGTGTCCCCAAGGGTCATCCAAGCACTCCAGAATGACTTCAGACGTTGTTCCAAGAGTCTCCAAGGGTCATCCAAGCACTCCAGAATGACTTCAGACGTTGTTCTAAGAGTCTCCAAGGGTCATCCAAGCACCAGAATGACTTCAGACGTTGTTCTAAGAGTCTCCAAGGGTCATCCAAGCACTCCAGAATGACTTCAGACGTTGTTCCAAGAGTCTCCAAGGGTCATCCAAGCACTCCAGAATGACTTCAGACGTTGTTCCAAGAGTCTCCAAGGGTCATCCAAGCACTCCAGAATGACTTCAGATGCTATTGCAAGCTCCAATGTACTGAGGATCACCATATGGCATGTTTCACCAACATTTGAATGTTTGTTTTAGTTTATAGAAAACCTTCACTTCAGAGGCCATTTACTATATCCTGCGTTGCTCTGATCGAAAATCCAAGAAATTTGCATTGTGCAACTTTTAATTTCCTTTCCAACGGTGAAAAAATTAAGTCTCTAGCTCTTCTGGTTCAAAAGTTATGGCCGTTTGAAATTTCACCTTTTTTCGGCAAAACAATTTTTTTTCGTCAAAACAAGCACTCCAGAATGACTTCAGACGTTGTTCCAAGTGTCTCCAAGGGTCATCCAAGCACTCCAGAATGACTTCAGACGTTGTTCCAAGAGTCTCCAAGGGTCATCCGAACACTCCAGATTGACTTCAGACGTAGTTCCAAGTGTCTCCAAGGGTCATCCAAGCACTCCAGAATGACTTCAGACGTTGTTCAAAGTGTCTCCAAGGGTCATCCAAGCACTCCAGAATGACTTCAGACGTTGTTCCAAGAGTCTCCAAGGGTCATCCAAACACTCCAGATTGACTTCAGATGCTATTGCAAGTTCCACTGTACTTAGGATCACCATTTGGCATGTTTCACCAACATTTTAAGGTTTGTTTTAGTTTATAGAAACCCTTCACTTCAGAGGCCATTTACTATATCCTGCGTCGCTCTGATCGAAAATCCAAGGAAATTTGCATTGTGCAACTTTTAATTTCCTTTCCAACGGTGAAAAAATTAAGTCTCTAGCTCTTCTGGTTCAAAAGTTATGGCCGTTTGAAATTTCACCTTTTTTCGGCAAAACAATTTTTTTTGTCAAAACAAGCACTCCAGAATGACTTCAGACGTTTGTTCAAAGTGTCTCCAAGGGTCATCCAAGCACTCCAGAATGACTTCAGACGTTGTTCCAAGAGTCTCCAAGGGTCATCCAAACACTCCAGATTGACTTCAGATGCTATTGCAAGTTCCACTGTACTTAGGATCACCATTTGGCATGTTTCACCAACATTTTAAGGTTTGTTTTAGTTTATAGAAACCCTTCACTTCAGAGGCCATTTACTATATCCTGCGTCGCTCTGATCGAAAATCCAAGGAAATTTGCATTGTGCAACTTTTAATTTCCTTTCCAACGGTGAAAAAATTAAGTCTCTAGCTCTTCTGGTTCAAAAGTTATGGCCGTTTGAAATTTCACCTTTTTTCGGCAAAACAATTTTTTTTCGTCAAAACAAGCACTCCAGAATGACTTCAGACGTTGTTCCAAGTGTCTCCAAGGGTCATCCAAGCACTCCAGAATGACTTCAGACGTTGTTCCAAGAGTCTCCAAGGGTCATCCGAACACTCCAGATTGACTTCAGACGTAGTTCCAAGTGTCTCCAAGGGTCATCCAAGCACTCCAGAATGACTTCAGACGTTGTTCAAAGTGTCTCCAAGGGTCATCCAAGCACTCCAGAATGACTTCAGACGTTGTTCCAAGAGTCTCCAAGGGTCATCCAAACACTCCAGATTGACTTCAGATGCTATTGCAAGTTCCACTGTACTTAGGATCACCATTTGGCATGTTTCACCAACATTTTAAGGTTTGTTTTAGTTTATAGAAACCCTTCACTTCAGAGGCCATTTACTATATCCTGCGTCGCTCTGATCGAAAATCCAAGGAAATTTGCATGGTGCAACTTTTAATTTCCTTTCCAACGGTGAAAAAATTAAGTCTCTAGCTCTTCTGGTTCAAAAGTTATGGCCGTTTGAAATTTCACCTTTTTTCGGCAAAACAATTTTTTTTCGTCAAAACAAGCACTCCAGAATGACTTCAGACGTTGTTCCAAGTGTCTCCAAGGGTCATCCAAGCACTCCAGAATGACTTCAGACGTTGTTCCAAGAGTCTCCAAGGGTCATCCGAACACTCCAGATTGACTTCAGACGTAGTTCCAAGTGTCTCCAAGGGTCATCCAAGCACTCCAGAATGACTTCAGACGTTGTTCAAAGTGTCTCCAAGGGTCATCCAAGCACTCCAGAATGACTTCAGACGTTGTTCCAAGAGTCTCCAAGGGTCATCCAAACACTCCAGATTGACTTCAGATGCTATTGCAAGTTCCACTGTACTTAGGATCACCATTTGGCATGTTTCACCAACATTTTAAGGTTTGTTTTAGTTTATAGAAACCCTTCACTTCAGAGGCCATTTACTATATCCTGCGTCGCTCTGATCGAAAATCCAAGGAAATTTGCATTGTGCAACTTTTAATTTCCTTTCCAACGGTGAAAAAATTAAGTCTCTAGCTCTTCTGGTTCAAAAGTTATGGCCGTTTGAAATTTCACCTTTTTTCGGCAAAACAATTTTTTTTCGTCAAAACAAGCACTCCAGAATGACTTCAGACGTTGTTCCAAGTGTCTCCAAGGGTCATCCAAGCACTCCAGAATGACTTCAGACGTTGTTCCAAGAGTCTCCAAGGGTCATCCGAACACTCCAGATTGACTTCAGACGTAGTTCCAAGTGTCTCCAAGGGTCATCCAAGCACTCCAGAATGACTTCAGACGTTGTTCAAAGTGTCTCCAAGGGTCATCCAAGCACTCCAGAATGACTTCAGACGTTGTTCCAAGAGTCTCCAAGGGTCATCACTCCAGAATGACTTCAGACTCCAAGAGTCTCCAAGGGTCATCCAAACACTCCTGACTTCAGATGCTATTGCAAGTTCCACTGTACTTAGGATCACCATTTGGCATGTTTCACCAACATTTTAAGGTTTGTTTTAGTTTATAGAAACCCTTCACTTCAGAGGCCATTTACTATATCCTGCGTCGCTCTGATCGAAAATCCAAGGAAATTTGCATGGTGCAACTTTTAATTTCCTTTCCAACGGTGAAAAAATTAAGTCTCTAGCTCTTCTGGTTCAAAAGTTATGGCCGTTTGAAATTTCACCTTTTTTCGGCAAAACAATTTTTTTTCGTCAAAACAAGCACTCCAGAATGACTTCAGACGTTGTTCCAAGTGTCTCCAAGGGTCATCCAAGCACTCCAGAATGACTTCAGACGTTGTTCCAAGAGTCTCCAAGGGTCATCCGAACACTCCAGATTGACTTCAGACGTAGTTCCAAGTGTCTCCAAGGGTCATCCAAGCACTCCAGAATGACTTCAGACGTTGTTCAAAGTGTCTCCAAGGGTCATCCAAGCACTCCAGAATGACTTCAGACGTTGTTCCAAGAGTCTCCAAGGGTCATCCAAACACTCCAGATTGACTTCAGATGCTATTGCAAGTTCCACTGTACTTAGGATCACCATTTGGCATGTTTCACCAACATTTTAAGGTTTGTTTTAGTTTATAGAAACCCTTCACTTCAGAGGCCATTTACTATATCCTGCGTTGCTCTGATCGAAAATCCAAGGAAATTTGCATTGTGCAACTTTTAATTTCCTTTCCAACGGTGAAAAAATTAAGTCTCTAGCTCTTCTGGTTCAAAAGTTATGGCCGTTTGAAATTTCACCTTTTTTCGGCAAAACAATTTTTTTTCGTCAAAACAAGCACTCCAGAATGACTTCAGACGTTGTTCCAAGTGTCTCCAAGGGTCATCCAAGCACTCCAGAATGACTTCAGACGTTGTTCCAAGAGTCTCCAAGGGTCATCCGAACACTCCAGATTGACTTCAGACGTAGTTCCAAGTGTCTCCAAGGGTCATCCAAGCACTCCAGAATGACTTCAGACGTTGTTCAAAGTGTCTCCAAGGGTCATCCAAGCACTCCAGAATGACTTCAGACGTTGTTCCAAGAGTCTCCAAGGGTCATCCAAACACTCCAGATTGACTTCAGATGCTATTGCAAGTTCCACTGTACTTAGGATCACCATTTGGCATGTTTCACCAACATTTTAAGGTTTGTTTTAGTTTATAGAAACCCTTCACTTCAGAGGCCATTTACTATATCCTGCGTTGCTCTGATCGAAAATCCAAGGAAATTTGCATTGTGCAACTTTTAATTTCCTTTCCAACGGTGAAAAAATTAAGTCTCTAGCTCTTCTGGTTCAAAAGTTATGGCCGTTTGAAATTTCACCTTTTTTCGGCAAAAAAATTTTTTTCGTCAAAACAAGCACTCCAGAATGACTTCAGACGTTGTTCCAAGTGTCTCCAAGGGTCATCCAAGCACTCCAGAATGACTTCAGACGTTGTTCCAAGAGTCTCCAAGGGTCATCCGAACACTCCAGATTGACTTCAGACGTAGTTCCAAGTGTCTCCAAGGGTCATCCAAGCACTCCAGAATGACTTCAGACGTTGTTCCAAGTGTCTCAAGGGTCATCCAAGCACTCCAGAATGACTTCAGACGTTGTTCCAAGAGTCTCCAAGGGTCATCCAAGCACTCCAGAATGACTTCAGACGTTGTTCTAAGAGTCTCCAAGGGTCATCCAAGCACTCCAGAATGACTTCAGACGTTGTTCCAAGAGTCTCCAAGGGTCATCCAAGCACTCCAGAATGACTTCAGACGTTGTTCCAAGAGTCTCCAAGGGTCATCCAAGCACTCCAGAATGACTTCAGACGTTGTTCCAAGAGTCTCCAAGGGTCATCCAAACCTCAGAATGACTTCAGATGCTATTGCAAGCTCCAATGTACTGAGGATCACCATATGGCATGTTTCACCAACATTGAATGTTTGTTTTAGTTTATAGAAACCTTCACTTCAGAGGCCATTTACTATATCCTGCGTTGCTCTGATCGAAAATCCAAGGAAATTTGCATTGTGCAACTTTTAATTTCCTTTCCAACGGTGAAAAAATTAAGTCTCTAGCTCTTCTGGTTCAAAAGTTATGGCCGTTTGAAATTTCACCTTTTTTCGGCAAAACAATTTTTTTTCGTCAAAACAAGCACTCCAGAATGACTTCAGACGTTGTTCCAAGTGTCTCCAAGGGTCATCCAAGCACTCCAGAATGACTTCAGACGTTGTTCCAAGAGTCTCCAGGGTCATCCGAACACTCCAGATTGACTTCAGACGTAGTTCCAAGGTCTCCAAGGGTCATCCAAGCACTCCAGAATGACTTCAGACGTTGTTCAAAGTGTCCCAAGGGTCATCCAAGCACTCCAGAATGACTTCAGACGTTGTTCCAAGAGTCTCCAAGGGTCATCCAAGCACTCCAGAATGACTTCAGACGTTGTTCTAAGAGTCTCCAAGGGTCATCCAAGCACTCCAGAATGACTTCAGACGTTGTTCCAAGAGTCTCCAAGGGTCATCCAAGCACTCCAGAATGACTTCAGACGTTGTTCCAAGTGTCTCCAAGGGTCATCCAAGCACTCCAGAATGACTTCAGACGTTGTTCCAAGAGTCTCCAAGGGTCATCCAAGCACTCCAGAATGACTTCAGATGCTATTGCAAGTTCCACTGTACTTAGGATCACCATTTGGCATGTTTCACCAACATTTGAAGGTTTGTTTTAGTTTATAGAAACCTTCACTTCAGAGGCCATTTACTATATCCTGCGTTGCTCTGATCGAAAATCCAAGGAAATTTGCATTGTGCAACTTTTAATTTCCTTTCCAACGGTGAAAAAATTAAGTCTCTAGCTCTTCTGGTTCAAAAGTTATGGCCGTTTGAAATTTCACCTTTTTTCGGCAAAACAATTTTTTTTCGTCAAAACAAGCACTCCAGAATGACTTCAGACGTTGTTCCAAGTGTCTCCAAGGGTCATCCAAGCACTCCAGAATGACTTCAGACGTTGTTCCAAGAGTCTCCAAGGGTCATCCGAACACTCCAGATTGACTTCAGACGTAGTTCCAAGTGTCTCCAAGGGTCATCCAAGCACTCCAGAATGACTTCAGACGTTGTTCAAAGTGTCTCCAAGGGTCATCCAAGCACTCCAGAATGACTTCAGACGTTGTTCCAAGAGTCTCCAAGGGTCATCCAAACACTCCAGATTGACTTCAGATGCTATTGCA
Organism: Anopheles merus; assembly: GCF_017562075.2. Classification (NCBI taxonomy): domain Eukaryota; kingdom Metazoa; phylum Arthropoda; class Insecta; order Diptera; family Culicidae; genus Anopheles; species Anopheles merus. The sequence goes on along the minus strand of NW_024428431.1, from coordinate 7,791 downwards.
AGTTCCACTGTACTTAGGATCACCATTTGGCATGTTTCACCAACATTTTAAGGTTTGTTTTAGTTTATAGAAACCCTTCACTTCAGAGGCCATTTACTATATCCTGCGTCGCTCTGATCGAAAATCCAAGGAAATTTGCATTGTGCAACTTTTAATTTCCTTTCCAACGGTGAAAAAATAAAGTCTCTAGCTCTTCTGGTTCAAAAGTTATGGCCGTTTGAAATTTCACCTTTTTTCGGCAAAACAATTTTTTTTCGTCAAAACAAGCACTCCAGAATGACTTCAGACGTTGTTCCAAGTGTCTCCAAGGGTCATCCAAGCACTCCAGAATGACTTCAGACGTTGTTCCAAGAGTCTCCAAGGGTCATCCGAACACTCCAGATTGACTTCAGACGTAGTTCCAAGTGTCTCCAAGGGTCATCCAAGCACTCCAGAATGACTTCAGACGTTGTTCAAAGTGTCTCCAAGGGTCATCCAAGCACTCCAGAATGACTTCAGACGTTGTTCCAAGAGTCTCCAAGGGTCATCCAAACACTCCAGATTGACTTCAGATGCTATTGCAAGTTCCACTGTACTTAGGATCACCATTTGGCATGTTTCACCAACATTTTAAGGTTTGTTTTAGTTTATAGAAACCCTTCACTTCAGAGGCCATTTACTATATCCTGCGTTGCTCTGATCGAAAATCCAAGGAAATTTGCATTGTGCAACTTTTAATTTCCTTTCCAACGGTGAAAAAATAAAGTCTCTAGCTCTTCTGGTTCAAAAGTTATGGCCGTTTGAAATTTCACCTTTTTTCGGCAAAACAATTTTTTTTCGTCAAAACAAGCACTCCAGAATGACTTCAGACGTTGTTCCAAGTGTCTCCAAGGGTCATCCAAGCACTCCAGAATGACTTCAGACGTTGTTCCAAGAGTCTCCAAGGGTCATCCGAACACTCCAGATTGACTTCAGACGTAGTTCCAAGTGTCTCCAAGGGTCATCCAAGCACTCCAGAATGACTTCAGACGTTGTTCAAAGTGTCTCCAAGGGTCATCCAAGCACTCCAGAATGACTTCAGACGTTGTTCCAAGAGTCTCCAAGGGTCATCCAAACACTCCAGATTGACTTCAGATGCTATTGCAAGTTCCACTGTACTTAGGATCACCATTTGGCATGTTTCACCAACATTTTAAGGTTTGTTTTAGTTTATAGAAACCCTTCACTTCAGAGGCCATTTACTATATCCTGCGTCGCTCTGATCGAAAATCCAAGGAAATTTGCATGGTGCAACTTTTAATTTCCTTTCCAACGGTGAAAAAATTAAGTCTCTAGCTCTTCTGGTTCAAAAGTTATGGCCGTTTGAAATTTCACCTTTTTTCGGCAAAACAATTTTTTTTCGTCAAAACAAGCACTCCAGAATGACTTCAGACGTTGTTCCAAGTGTCTCCAAGGGTCATCCAAGCACTCCAGAATGACTTCAGACGTTGTTCCAAGAGTCTCCAAGGGTCATCCGAACACTCCAGATTGACTTCAGACGTAGTTCCAAGTGTCTCCAAGGGTCATCCAAGCACTCCAGAATGACTTCAGACGTTGTTCAAAGTGTCTCCAAGGGTCATCCAAGCACTCCAGAATGACTTCAGACGTTGTTCCAAGAGTCTCCAAGGGTCATCCAAACACTCCAGATTGACTTCAGATGCTATTGCAAGTTCCACTGTACTTAGGATCACCATTTGGCATGTTTCACCAACATTTTAAGGTTTGTTTTAGTTTATAGAAACCCTTCACTTCAGAGGCCATTTACTATATCCTGCGTCGCTCTGATCGAAAATCCAAGGAAATTTGCATTGTGCAACTTTTAATTTCCTTTCCAACGGTGAAAAAATTAAGTCTCTAGCTCTTCTGGTTCAAAAGTTATGGCCGTTTGAAATTTCACCTTTTTTCGGCAAAACAATTTTTTTTTCGTCAAAACAAGCACTCCAGAATGACTTCAGACGTTGTTCCAAGTGTCTCCAAGGGTCATCCAAGCACTCCAGAATGACTTCAGACGTTGTTCCAAGAGTCTCCAAGGGTCATCCGAACACTCCAGATTGACTTCAGACGTAGTTCCAAGTGTCTCCAAGGGTCATCCAAGCACTCCAGAATGACTTCAGACGTTGTTCAAAGTGTCTCCAAGGGTCATCCAAGCACTCCAGAATGACTTCAGACGTTGTTCCAAGAGTCTCAAGGGTCATCCAAACACTCCAGATTGACTTCAGATGCTATTGCAAGTTCCACTGTACTTAGGATCACCATTTGGCATGTTTCACCAACATTTTAAGGTTTGTTTTAGTTTATAGAAACCCTTCACTTCAGAGGCCATTTACTATATCCTGCGTCGCTCTGATCGAAAATCCAAGGAAATTTGCATGGTGCAACTTTTAATTTCCTTTCCAACGGTGAAAAAATTAAGTCTCTAGCTCTTCTGGTTCAAAAGTTATGGCCGTTTGAAATTTCACCTTTTTTCGGCAAAACAATTTTTTTTCGTCAAAACAAGCACTCCAGAATGACTTCAGACGTTGTTCCAAGTGTCTCCAAGGGTCATCCAAGCACTCCAGAATGACTTCAGACGTTGTTCCAAGAGTCTCCAAGGGTCATCCGAACACTCCAGATTGACTTCAGACGTAGTTCCAAGTGTCTCCAAGGGTCATCCAAGCACTCCAGAATGACTTCAGACGTTGTTCAAAGTGTCCCCAAGGGTCATCCAAGCACTCCAGAATGACTTCAGACGTTGTTCCAAGAGTCTCCAAGGGTCATCCAAACACTCCAGATTGACTTCAGATGCTATCTCCAAGTCATCCAAGCTGTGACTTCAGATGATTCACCATTATGGCATGTTTCACCAACATTTTAAGGTTTGTTTTAGTTTATAGAAACCCTTCACTTCAGAGGCCATTTACTATATCCTGCGTCGCTCTGATCGAAAATCCAAGGAAATTTGCATGGTGCAACTTTTAATTTCCTTTCCAACGGTGAAAAAATTAAGTCTCTAGCTCTTCTGGTTCAAAAGTTATGGCCGTTTGAAATTTCACCTTTTTTCGGCAAAACAATTTTTTTTCGTCAAAACAAGCACTCCAGAATGACTTCAGACGTTGTTTCAAGTGTCTCCAAGGGTCATCCAAGCACTCCAGAATGACTTCAGACGTTGTTCCAAGAGTCTCCAAGGGTCATCCGAACACTCCAGATTGACTTCAGACGTAGTTCCAAGTGTCTCCAAGGGTCATCCAAGCACTCCAGAATGACTTCAGACGTTGTTCAAAGTGTCTCCAAGGGTCATCCAAGCACTCCAGAATGACTTCAGACGTTGTTCCAAGAGTCTCCAAGGGTCATCCAAACACTCCAGATTGACTTCAGATGCTATTGCAAGTTCCACTGTACTTAGGATCACCATTTGGCATGTTTCACCAACATTTTAAGGTTTGTTTTAGTTTATAGAAACCCTTCACTTCAGAGGCCATTTACTATATCCTGCGTCGCTCTGATCGAAAATCCAAGGAAATTTGCATGGTGCAACTTTTAATTTCCTTTCCAACGGTGAAAAAATTAAGTCTCTAGCTCTTCTGGTTCAAAAGTTATGGCCGTTTGAAATTTCACCTTTTTTCGGCAAAACAATTTTTTTTCGTCAAAACAAGCACTCCAGAATGACTTCAGACGTTGTTCCAAGTGTCTCCAAGGGTCATCCAAGCACTCCAGAATGACTTCAGACGTTGTTCCAAGAGTCTCCAAGGGTCATCCGAACACTCCAGATTGACTTCAGACGTAGTTCCAAGTGTCTCCAAGGGTCATCCAAGCACTCCAGAATGACTTCAGACGTTGTTCAAAGTGTCTCCAAGGGTCATCCAAGCACTCCAGAATGACTTCAGACGTTGTTCCAAGAGTCTCCAAGGGTCATCCAAACACTCCAGATTGACTTCAGATGCTATTGCAAGTTCCACTGTACTTAGGATCACCATTTGGCATGTTTCACCAACATTTTAAGGTTTGTTTAGTTTATAGAAACCCTTCACTTCAGAGGCCATTTACTATATCCTGCGTCGCTCTGATCGAAAATCCAAGGAAATTTGCATTGTGCAACTTTTAATTTCCTTTCCAACGGTGAAAAAATTAAGTCTCTAGCTCTTCTGGTTCAAAAGTTATGGCCGTTTGAAATTTCACCTTTTTTCGGCAAAACAATTTTTTTTCGTCAAAACAAGCACTCCAGAATGACTTCAGACGTTGTTCCAAGTGTCTCCAAGGGTCATCCAAGCACTCCAGAATGACTTCAGACGTTGTTCCAAGAGTCTCCAAGGGTCATCCGAACACTCCAGATTGACTTCAGACGTAGTTCCAAGTGTCTCCAAGGGTCATCCAAGCACTCCAGAATGACTTCAGACGTTGTTCAAAGTGTCTCCAAGGGTCATCCAAGCACTCCAGAATGACTTCAGACGTTGTTCCAAGAGTCTCCAAGGGTCATCCAAACACTCCAGATTGACTTCAGATGCTATTGCAAGTTCCACTGTACTTAGGATCACCATTTGGCATGTTTCACCAACATTTTAAGGTTTGTTTTAGTTTATAGAAACCCTTCACTTCAGAGGCCATTTACTATATCCTGCGTGCTCTGATCGAAAATCCAAGGAAATTTGCATTGTGCAACTTTTAATTTCCTTTCCAACGGTGAAAAAATTAAGTCTCTAGCTCTTCTGGTTCAAAAGTTATGGCCGTTTGAAATTTCACCTTTTTTTCGGCAAAACAATTTTTTTCGTCAAAACAAGCACTCCAGAATGACTTCAGACGTTGTTCCAAGTGTCTCCAAGGGTCATCCAAGCACTCCAGAATGACTTCAGACGTTGTTCCAAGAGTCTCCAAGGGTCATCCGAACACTCCAGATTGACTTCAGACGTAGTTCCAAGTGTCTCCAAGGGTCATCCAAGCACTCCAGAATGACTTCAGACGTTGTTCAAAGTGTCTCCAAGGGTCATCCAAGCACTCCAGAATGACTTCAGACGTTGTTCCAAGAGTCTCCAAGGGTCATCCAAACACTCCAGATTGACTTCAGATGCTATTGCAAGTTCCACTGTACTTAGGATCACCATTTGGCATGTTTCACCAACATTTTAAGGTTTGTTTTAGTTTATAGAAACCCTTCACTTCAGAGGCCATTTACTATATCCTGCGTCGCTCTGATCGAAAATCCAAGGAAATTTGCATTGTGCAACTTTTAATTCCTTTCCAACGGTGAAAAAATTAAGTCTCTAGCTCTTCTGGTTCAAAAGTTATGGCCGTTTGAAATTTCACCTTTTTTCGGCAAAACAATTTTTTTTCGTCAAAACAAGCACTCCAGAATGACTTCAGACGTTGTTCCAAGTGTCTCCAAGGGTCATCCAAGCACTCCAGAATGACTTCAGACGTTGTTCCAAGAGTCTCCAAGGGTCATCCGAACACTCCAGATTGACTTCAGACGTAGTTCCAAGTGTCTCCAAGGGTCATCCAAGCACTCCAGAATGACTTCAGACGTTGTTCAAAGTGTCTCCAAGGGTCATCCAAGCACTCCAGAATGACTTCAGACGTTGTTCCAAGAGTCTCCAAGGGTCATCCAAACACTCCAGATGACTTCAGATGCTATTGCAAGTTCCACTGTACTTAGGATCACCATTTGGCATGTTTCACCAACATTTTAAGGTTTGTTTTAGTTTATAGAAACCCTTCACTTCAGAGGCCATTTACTATATCCTGCGTCGCTCTGATCGAAAATCCAAGGAAATTTGCATGTGCAACTTTTAATTTCCTTTCCAACGGTGAAAAAATTAGTCTCTAGCTCTTCTGGTTCAAAAGTTATGGCCGTTTGAAATTTCACCTTTTTTCGGCAAAACAATTTTTTTTCGTCAAAACAAGCACTCCAGAATGACTTCAGACGTTGTTCCAAGTGTCTCCAAGGGTCATCCAAGCACTCCAGAATGACTTCAGACGTTGTTCCAAGAGTCTCCAAGGGTCATCCGAACACTCCAGATTGACTTCAGACGTAGTTCCAAGTGTCTCCAAGGGTCATCCAAGCACTCCAGAATGACTTCAGACGTTGTTCAAGTGTCTCCAAGGGTCATCCAAGCACTCCAGAATGACTTCAGACGTTGTTCCAAGAGTCTCCAAGGGTCATCCAACACTCCAGATTGACTTCAGATGCTATTGCAAGTTCCACTGTACTTAGGATCACCATTTGGCATGTTTCACCAACATTTTAAGGTTTGTTTTAGTTATAGAAAACCTTCACTTCAGAGGCCATTTACTATATCCTGCGTTGCTCTGATCGAAAATCCAAGGAAATTTGCATTGTGCAACTTTTAATTTCCTTTCCAACGGTTTGAAAAAATAAGTCTCTAGCTCTTCTGGTTCAAAAGTAATGGCCGTTTGAAATTTCACTTTTTTCGCAAAACAATTTTTTTTCGTCAAAACAAGCACTCCAGAATGACTCAGACGTTGTTCCAAGTGTCTCCAAGGGTCATCCAAGCACTCCAGAATGACTTCAGACGTTGTTCCAAGAGTCTCCAAGGTCATCCCAAACACTCCAGATGACTTCAGACGTAGTTCCAAGTGTCTCCAAGGGTCATCCAAGCACTCCAGAATGACTTCAGACGTTGTTCAAAGTGTCTCCAAAGGTCATCCAAGCACTCCAGAATGACTTCAGACGTTGTTCCAAGAGTCTCCAAGGGTCATCCAAACACTCCAGATTGACTTCAGATGCTATTGCAAGTCCACTGTACTTAGATCACCATTTGGCATGTTTCACCAACATTTAAGGTTTGTTTTAGTTTATAGAAAACCCTCACTTCAGAGGCCATTTACTATATCCTGCGTCGCTCTGATCGAAATCCAAGGAAATTTGCATGGTGCAACTTTAATTTCCTTTCCAACGGTTGAAAAAATTAAGTCTCTAGCTCTTCTGGTTCAAAAGTTATGGCCGTTTGAAATTTCACCTTTTTTCGGCAAAACAATTTTTTTTCGTCAAAACAAGCACTCCAGAATGACTTCAGACGTTGTTCCAAGTGTCTCCAAGGGTCATCCAAGCACTCCAGAATGACTTCAGACGTTGTTCCAAGAGTCTCCAAGGGTCATCGAACACTCCAGATTGACTTCAGACGTAGTTCCAAGTGTCTCCAAGGGTCAGCCAAGCACTCCAGAATGACTTCAGACGTTGTTCAAAGTGTCTCCAAGGGTCATCAAGCACTCCAGAATGACTTCAGACGTTGTTCCAAGAGTCTCCAAGGGTCATCCAAACACTCCAGATTGACTTCAGATGCTATTGCAAGTTCACTGTCTTAGGATCACCATTTGGCATGTTTCACCAACATTTAAGGTTTGTTTTAGTTTATAGAAACCCTTCACTTCAGAGGCCATTTACTATATCCTGCGTCGCTCTGATCGAAAATCCAAGGAAATTGCATGGTGCAACTTTTAATTTCCTTTCCAACGGTGAAAAAAATTAAGTCTCTAGCTCTTCTGGTTCAAAAGTTATGGCCGTTTGAAATTTCACCTTTTTTCGGCAAAACAATTTTTTTTCGTCAAAACAAGCACTCCAGAATGACTTCAGACGTTGTCCAAGTGTCTCCAAGGGTCATCCAAAGCACTCCAGAATGAATTCAGACGTTGTCCAAGAGTTCCAAGGGGTCATCCGAACACTCCAGATTGACTCAGGACGTAGTTCCAAGTGTCTCCAAGGGTCATCCAAGCACTCCAGAATGACTTCAGACGTTGTTCAAAGTGTCTCCAAGGGTCATCCAAGCACTCCAGAATGACTTC
>NW_024428430.1:0-29084 GCF_017562075.2 Anopheles merus | reverse complement strand
AATCCAGAGAGAGCCATATCGGCAGAGTGCACTGTATGTGTGTGGTGAGTGTGTTCGAACCAGCATTACATCGAAACCAGTAGCCAGTCCCGCATTACAAGCACACAGAGCCACACAGCGAGCTAGAAAAATGAATAGAATAAATATATATTTATACAAATACCCCGACGATCTTTAATTTATGTATGTGGGTAAAGTGTAAACACATCGCCCCGGTCCGACCAAACACACCTCGAAGGGGAGGAGAAGGCGCGAATGCCCTTTCTTCCACCTTCATGATGCTCTCTACCGGCCGAAACTAAAATGACTCCTAAAGGGGGAAAGCGCTTCAGCGCATTTTCCATTCCCCATTTCCAATACCCTCCTCCTCACCAGCCTGTTCTTGGCCATCGAACCTGCTTCGTAGCTTGCCGGCGAAGAATCAGGTGCGAATAACACTTAACACCGGCGGGTTCTGGCCGCGTTTGGGAACGTTCACCTTTTTGCCTACGTCAATCACCCCTCCCTCCTTCCTCTTCCCTCTTTCGCCTTCTTCACACCGTTCGTTCCGCGTTACTGATGGTTACCTCGCGCCCTTCTTTATGGGGACCGTGACCGCGAATCGAAATGCAGATGATGACGATGATGCCGCCATGGCGGTGTCGGTCATACAGAGAGACACACACACCCCCCGCCGAGGAGAGTTTTTCCCTCTAGCTCGTAGGTAAGTAAAGAGAGTACAACGTTGCGGATCACTCACAAATCAAACCATTCCATACCGCTGTGGGTTTTTTTTTACGATTTTCCTCCAGCAGCAACTGCATCGATGATGTTCAATATTCAGTTCCGGTGCGGTGGCGTTTGCTGCAACACGACACACACACACGCTATATACGATTGGGTTAAAAATTCAATCTCCCACCGCCATCGCGACGACTACTACTGCCTGACTGACTGCCTGCATGGCTTGGTGCTGATTATGGTTTCGACTCACGTCGCACTGGAAGGAAACGGGCTGGAACCACTTTGACTAAAGTTAACCGTTACTGCTTATGGATTACACCGCTTCGTGGTCTACACCAGAGGAAGGCAGAGGAGTTCGCGGGTTTGCCGTGGCGTTTCTTCGTTTCGCTTCGAGGATGACATGATTGAATGCTACAACATTCGCTGCCAAAGGTAACGTAATATGCATCATACCCGGGACAGCCCTTTTTTGCACCCATCTAGGATCTGATACCGAGTATGAATATCCAGGGTATGACTCATTTCTACGAAGAGCGGCAAATAACTCTGGGTAAAGGCAATCATTTTATCACAATGCAATGGAAGCGAATAAAATACACTGCAGGTGTAATAAACCCCCAAAAGTTCCCAAAATCGAAACAGCATTATTTGCTGGTCCACAAAAAAATGATAATGAAAACATGTCTTTACCACTTCAACACCCTGGCACACAAATCCAGCGTTGGCTACACACAAACTATAAAATTAAAATGTTTATCCCCCTTGTTCGCAAATACACCGGGGTTCACTGTGAAGCAACGTGTGTAGAGATAGCTTAACATGTCATGTTAGTTGCTTCCTTCGTCGCTTCGTCGACACTCTGCATAAATAAGCGATCCATCACACAATTAAACGCTCCGGTAATCATATAATCATACCTAAAATTCGACCTACTAATTCATTTCACACATAATTATCACTATCGTAACATTCACATCGCATAAGCGACCGTAACGACCAGCACCACTACCCCCATCGGGGATCGGGGTTTTTTTTTCTTCACATCTTTAAACGACAGTGGATTTGAATAATTTTATAAAAACGGTTACAAAACGTTTAACAGACACGGTTCAAGGGCACACAGCCGGGCGGTGTGAGATAAGATGCGTGGCGTTACGAAATGGCAACGATCACATTTTAGCACGATCAATGAAAGGGAAACTCATCCGCTGACGGATGATGGAGACACACCGATTGACCTTTCAGGTGCCAGCGCTGAAACACTCGCTCACACCGTCCCGATCGGAAGAAATTCGATCGATTGTGCTCAATTACAGTCATTTGAGACCGCCACATAAAAACGAACTCTGTGGTCAAGTGCGAGTTTTGGCCCGTTCCGATCACCAATCGAGGCTTTGAGGGTGACCCCCCCAAACGATAACAAAGCGACACCAACGGTTGGGCAGTACACATTGGCTCTGCAAAGCGTTCGTCAACAGACGACGAACCGCATACAAGTAGCAGTAGTCAAGAAGGGGCCAAAACACTTTGCACCAGCCAAGGTACCACTTTCGAAGACACAATAACACCCGACACTGTGGGGGGGGGGGGGGGGGGGCACCCCATTTTGACTAGCCAATGCTCGGAACGGTTTTCGTTGTGATTTGTTGACCGAGCAGCCGGCGCTACTACTAAGCAACTCAATGCCAAAGAAACCCATTTCCCTTCGATGAGTCGACGACTGCGAGTTCAACAGCTCGAGCCCTCGGTGGCGAAAGGTGTTTCGCCAAGATTAATCAAGAAACATTGGACGATAAATCCGATGAGTGACACTTGAACTCGGGGCGAAAATGTGTTCGATTAGTTTAGCGCGAGCCAGTCCAGGGAGAATGCAACGCCCAACAACACTAGCATAGGGATTAAGTTGTGTATTACCACACACCGGAAGCCGGCTATTACCTGTTGTTGCTTTCTCGGATCAATCTCCCTTTCCTTTAAAGGCTAATCTGGTTGATCGAACAACACTATTCTGGGGTGCAAAAACGGGAGAAAACCTTTCAGCAACTAAAACAACAACAGAAACAGCACGAAATGAAACATTACCTTTTCAGGATTGAAGCTAAAATATGAAAGGCTGAAATTGAGCTCCAAAATCGAGATCGGTACAACGGGCTGAGGAATGAGAAAAGATTCCTCCTTCTTTTTTGTTGGCGACCTTGTTCCACCAACCGGGCATATAATAAAACAATAAAACGCATCATCATCATCATCATGTTTCGATTGCATGAAAGTGTTGACCTACGCGTGAAGGTGTCAAAGCTGGACACATTATAAGATGAGCCAGCCGAAGAATACACATCACGTGTCAAAAGTACAATTGCACCACCGAAAGTAAAGGGCACAGAAGGCGGTTTTATTTAGCAGACAAGCTCCCACTTTTAAAAGAACACACCTAATGCCGAGAGAGTAGTGGTCAGCTTCAAACCTACTTCAAATTCCAGCAACGCATTTAGAGTCCCCTTCACTCGCCCCTAAATGCCCTTCTCTATTCTCTTGCTGGTGTGTGAAAGAAACGGACCCACACAGCCATTTTCTCCGGATTGGGGCAACAATTATTAGGGGCAACATTCCGCAAGGAAAGCTGACAAACAGCGAGACACACTGAATGGCACTTGTTTTGCTTTTAAAGCAGTCTTGCTAGCAGTGTGGACATGCCACACCTACACACAGTCTGTGCCAAACGGCCAGCGGTAGACTCCGTTGGAAAAAATGCATATTTACACACAAAATTCATTAACCACCCGAAAAAGGGACGGATTTAAATAGAATGCGGATTGTTGTAGTTTCTCTCCTCAACGAAGTAAGTCGACTTTTTCCCACACACACACACACACACACACACACACACACAGACACACATTTGCAATCTTGAACGACGGATTATACATACGTTTACCTACATTGCTGTACAGGAGGGCGGATTTATGTGCCAATTGCTCCCATGCATCCAAAACTAGTTGCTGCTGCTTGCTGTTGCTTCTACTCCCAATTCCGTTGGCTTTTCTCGCAATCCTTCGCGCAAATAGTTGGCTCACAAACTTTAATGACAAGTTCGAGTGTTTGAGAGTATTTTTTTTTTTTGCATACTTTCATATCGCACGCCAATAATCATAGCGCACATGATTTGCCTTTGGGGAGTGATAATGTGACGAAAGCGGTTCGGGAAAGATCATCGCCGCATATGCCGCTATGATGATGATGGCGCTCGGAAGTCATTTCCGCGTTTTTATTTGTTTGATATTGAGATTAGCCAGCGCGATCGTGATGATTTTTATCTTGCATCGTCGATATTCAAACCCGTAGTTATGAAACGGGACGGTGGTTAATATACATGAACACACACGCGTTTGAAGATGGTAATTAAAAGGCGATAAATAAAATATTTTCTATCGTGCTCGTGCAGACTCGTGTCTTATCGTTTGCCTGCGATCGATATTAGGTTAAAAAACGAAAACAACATAAAGATAACCGTTGTATATAACGAGAAAGGCTACATTACATGACGTTTCCTAGATTTTGGTATTTTGTGTGCTTTTTTTGATTTTGACAATTGGCAGCTCAAACGATGTCAATACAGCATACAAAATATGTAGAACCAAAAACTATCAATTATATGCCACAAAGTGTAGAACAGGATCTTTTGAGCCAAAAATGTTTAAAATATGAGCCGAAACAGGCTTATGAGAAATACAGTTTTTATGCGCTTTTTGTACAGAAATATTATAGGCATTCATACAAAAAAGAAATCGTTAAATGTGTTTTATTTTAGAACACAATTCAAAATAGAAAACAGAAAAATCCATATAATGGATTTTGCTTTTAGTTATTTACATTTGTTAGTGATAAAACACGATAATACAGCACAAAACAAAATAAATAAACAGTGTAAAACATCTCTGTTGGCGAATGTTTTACAGAGCAAGCTGAAAGTTTTAGTATTCCAACATGAAGGGTAAATATGCTACTATTATTTTTATCTGTGTTTATTCTATATGACTTAAAAGATTGCATACATTATTCATAAATGCTTTTTTAATAATTGAATTAGCTGGATAATTATTTTTTAAAAAATTTAATAATTTATTTAACCATGAATGTGTATTATATTCCTACAATCAAAATATCTTGACTCCTAGAATAAAATAGCTTTATTTGGTTTAAATAGTATTTCTTTTTTATGCTCTACCCCAGGGTCTAAAACTATGGCAAACGGGCCGCATGCGGTCCTTGAGAATTTATAATATGGCCCACGATGACGTTGTAAAGGTTAAACAATGTATTATAATATTTCTACTTTTTAAATAAAATTGTATTTTTACTTTTCTTATTCTTTTTTCTAAAATCATGATTTTATTCGAAACTCTACAAGTCTCGTTAGTATTTTGTTAAAAAAACGAGATTTTAAGTTTACCCATAAGTTAAGGGTAAGGTCAAATGGCCTTCAATATAATTATTTTCGAAGCAATGCAACTGTCCCCGAGCTGGAGTGTTTGGAGATCCCTCCTTTAGCCTCATTGCACATACCACGATACCAACAACATTATTAAAATCCAATCATTTTTATACATCGATCAACTCTCCACTTCAGCTTAAGCCTTTCAATATTGACGTAACATTTCAATAATTTTAAAATTATTTATTATATATTGTATAAACATCTAACCAAATTCCCTTTAAACACTAACTGCAAAAAAGCCTACCATGAATGCCTTGTAACAATAAATACCCAAGTACCTACTATCATTGACGATGTAAATATTTTTCCCACATTCAATTGCACTTCATTGTTTTCCTTTTGTGTTGTTTTGATTACCAAATTATAAAAAAATAATACAAATCAAGAAAAGAAATGGAAGAAACAATCAGCAAACTAGTTACTAGGCAACTAACAGTTATCATCATTCAATGTCGTTGCACTTCTACCGGGCCTGTTATAGTTAATAAAGCAATTAAAATTCTTCACAACCTTGCCAGCAAAAACCACATGATGCAATCACGAATTAATCCTACAATCCGAATGATGATGACCTTTCTATTTCACGTTTCTGGCCGTTCCTCGATCGGCATTAGAAATTATTACACGGGGCAAAAAACACAACTATTTCCCCGCCAACCACCCGGCCAAATCGATAGCAATTGGCGAAATACATCGATCATCAGGCGAAATAAAAACTAAACTAAACTTTTACTAATCTCAAATCCCGCTAACCGACCGGACGGTCATCAGTTGGTCCAAATAAATCCGCCTCACTTTTGGCAACTCACTTTCACTGAACGATTGGAATCGAGCGTGTGGCCCATGTTTGCTTTCCTTTTGCTCTCTTTCTCTCCTTCGATGGCAAACAAAGGTTCAAAAAGATTGATTTCGGCACAGAGAGAGAGGCTGCTGGAAGAAATGGCAAACGGCAGAAATTAAAAACAACTAACTAGATTTTATAGGTGCGACCAACAGTGAAATGAAAAGTGGCCACGTGACGAATGCGCCCGTCGTCATCACTCTCTCTCTCTCTCTCTTTCTTCATTTCCTGCTTCAGTTTCCCAACGCTCCACTATAAATCGGAACTCCCCTTTTCCACCACGTGTGAAGCATACAAAGCGTGCGATGCAGCAGGGGGAGTGAGTGTGCAAGAGAAAACCTGCGACCGACTGCCCCCTCCTCTAGGCTTTCCATTTTTGTGCATCTCTCTTAAGCGTCTCGTCTCGTTTTCATCAATTTCCCTCGTTTAAATTCGGTCGACGTGAATCTTCGCGGTTGAATGGACTCTTGCACAGTGCGCCGCGCCGCTGGGGAGGATTTTCTATCAGTGCGCCGTTTTCGTGAATCTCTCGCTCTCACCCCAGGTCCCCCCGGGCCAAACCTTTTGTTGCACCAGTCTCAACACAAATCTATATGAAGCAATTAATTATAATTGCAGTCGGACCATTCCATCTCATCGATGCATGGTGCAAGGCTGGCTGTGCTGGGCTGCAAAGCAAACATATTTATATATCAATCCGTTTGTGGCTGCGGAACCAATTAACCGAAGTGTTGTAAATATGGATTCGAGTGATAAGCTACAATTACATTTATTTTTTTTCTTTATAAGCAGAAGAAACTTTCAATATTCTGTAAGATGCCTGTGATACTTTAAGAGATGATACCTCAACGTTTGCTACGACTATCTCAACAAAGCGTCTGGCCGTTGCAAAAACAAGCCACAATTCTTCTCCAAACCAAACAAGCAAACCAAATACGTGTCGAGGCCATATTGCGAATTTCTTAACGACGTGTCGAGCAGTGAAAAAAAACACAAACTTTTCGCACAAATAAAATTCCTCCACGTATTGGCCACACTTTACCGCAAAGAAAAAGAAAATATTGCAAGTAATGGCAAGCAGCGTGAGCCACCTTTACCTTTCTTGCTCCCCCTTGTGCTGCTGCGGAGGCAAGCGATGAAGGTGTGTGTTTCTCTCGCGCATCATGTTACTGATACCAGCGAATGGAGGATGTTACTTACACCATGCGCTCGGTGTGTTGCAGGCACAGCCGGAAGCCTTTGGGTAATAGCAACACACAACAACAACAACAACAACAACAGCAACAACAATAACAACAACAACAACAACAACAACAACAACAACAACAACAACAGCAACAACAGCAACAGCGGGCAGTGGCAACGTCATCTTCACGTGCATCCCCTCTCGTGCCATTCACGCTGCAACCGACACCGGCCTTGATCTCGCGCGCGCAACCGGTAATAGTCTCTCTTCAATGAAAAGAAAACTGTGAAGGAAGGAAAGGAAAAATATGCACCTACGATATAACGATATCACGATTGCCGTCGGGCGCACTACTCTCCGATAGCGATAACCTATGCGCGCCGGACCCCGGTTCTGCTCCCATTCGGAAGGCATTTGGTTGATCCGGTTTTTGCCGCGTAGCGGTTGTTTTCGCTTCGATTTTCCGATCAAATCATCAACTATCTCATCCGCTCGAATGGAGGGGGTGGCGACAGAGGTAAAGAGCAAGCGCTGGCGGAGGGATAAACATGTAATCATAACTATTGCATGATTATTTTTACTACGGTGTGTCTGCGGGCGAAGAGACGGGTCCGACGATGTTCGATTTTCTTCCTGTGTTAGAAAGCTGCAGTGTTTTAGTCCGCAGATACAGTGCAGTTTGTATGTGGCGGTGGCGGTGGCTGCTGCACATCATCATCATCGCTCAAACGTGCGACAGGATAAACAAGCTCTCTTTGGCTGCAATCGCCGCTTGGAACCTCTTGTAGCCTAGCCACACACACAGAGTAGGAACAACAAAGGAAAAATAGAGCATATTAATTATTTCCCTCACGGTCCGGGAGGGTTAATTTGGATTAATCATTTTGCATAACATTAAAGGTAGTATCGGTGTACAGCGTCTGCGGTTTCTCTTAACATGACATGTAGGGAGGTACTCGATTTAACATGTTTTGTTACTCCCAATTAATTCCAAAGAAGCATATATTTAAAACAAATACAATAATCTCTAGTAACATCATAAATGGAATATTACTTTATTTAAAAAAGCACAAAATTTTAGTCTTCCACGTGAGATTATCATGTGTTATACGAATTTATTCGTTCTGTTGCAACGCAGCAAAGATTATTTTAATTGATTATTAGATATTTTAATTGCTTTAAAACATCAATAATGTACAAATAGGCTACTGGTAAACAACATCTGAGTTCAAAACGTTAATTGTTTAAGATTTGTTATTTTATTATTTTACAACAAACAACGAATTATTTGGATAAATTAGTATACTTCAATGTCTGTGGCTGAGTCTATGTTTAACCAGTATACAAATTTAACCCAAAGTTTCCCAAAGCCCTCCTTCTTGGCATTAAATCAATTGAAAAAAAAACTAACATTCACAAAGCTAATAAATAAATGAGTATCAGTGGCCTTAAGCTTCATGTAACAGCCAATGATTTTAATTTCCTTAGCGGCTACAGTTAGCCACGTGTTCACCCACAAAAAAGTAGACACAGAGACAACCAACAAAATCACAGATCGCAAAACAATTAAAAGCAAAATTGTAGCGTATCGACTGTGTTTCGTTTATTATCATGAATTTCCAAAAGGGAATGAATCAAAAAGGGTATAAAAACTAAATCGAAAGTGAAGGCGAAAAATTGAAAAAGGTGTGTACATCAACCGCGTAAAAGTAGCCGAAAAAAGTCCCCATAAAACCATCGATAAGCGTTTACTCTACTGCGTCGTCGTCATCGTTGTCGTTGCCGTCATCGTCGTCTACTGTACTGTTGGGTGAGACCGTGGAAATCGAAACGCACTCCGAGTGATGCCGGACACCGCACACCAACACTAAACCTCACCTTTCTTTATCGTACGGCGGAACAAACCGCGCCAGAGAAACGCGAATCGATTGGCTGGACGCGCGTGGAGAAACTGCTAATTACTCGAATAATGGTTAAAGTGGCGGCTGTTGTTCGGGGAGATCACCGTTCAT
Source organism: Anopheles merus (assembly GCF_017562075.2). NCBI lineage: Eukaryota > Metazoa > Arthropoda > Insecta > Diptera > Culicidae > Anopheles > Anopheles merus. The sequence continues at coordinate 19,827 of NW_024428430.1, read as the reverse complement.
GGCAAAAGATCGCAAACGTTGCAGCAGCACCACTCCATTCCTCTGCAGCACACCACAACGCACCAAATCGATGAGGGTGGCCAGCAATCTCACTGATTGAACGAGGCGCTGTTGCCAGTACTATTTCCACGCTTTTCCAACTTCTCTCGGTGTGCTCTCGCTCTTCAGACTTCGCTGCTGGACCAAACGGAATGCGAGCTGAAGGTACGATGACCACGCGCTTCCTTATGTAGGTCTCCCCCGCATGCATTAGGTCTTTCAAAGAGTGTTCAGTGACCGTGGAAGTAATTTTGTCATATTTAGTAAGAGGACACAAAGTTTGAGCATTCCACAGATAGCTCAGGATAAAGAAAAGAATTGATTTCTGACGATGTCATTAGTCCCTTCTGTTCATCAATTAGATCTGTTCAATGCTTCTTGTCAATGATCATCTATATGCAAATCATTTGGAAATGGTCCTTTCAATTATATTACTGAGGGGCATCTATTCTACTCCTGTATGATGTGCCTGATGTTTGTCCAATTTGTTGCAGGTGCGTCCCTAATAAGTAAGTGTTGTATATACCTCTTTCCTCGTGCTCCTAGTTCATAAACTCATGATTACACTTTTACAGGTACCTGGCAACAGTGCTCCCTTAATCCCTTAATTATATCTTAAGGTGCTGCTCAATGTTATGATATCTTTCTCAGATCTTTAAGACTATGTTATCATCAGAACTAGCCAAGTTCTTAATTCAATAAATCGCTCATCAGTTAACTTCAACAATCATCTCCGATTCCGACTTTACATGTACTCTATCCTCTTTTCGATTTCTTCTCTCCTTCTTCTTAACTAACTCTTAACTAAACGCTAGATAACATTCTAAATTGGATAGAGCTAGTTAGGATCCATTTATGAGGTCTGAAAGTTTTAATAAATATGTAAATAAAATCATTACTTCAGACTCCTGCGGTTGAGAAAAATATTGGTCCCCACTATGCACTAATCCCTACTAACTTCTTCAATAAACTCGATTCACCTGCAACTCTAGGTAATTTATAAGTATTAATTTCGAAATTCCTCCAAAAATGGGTCCTAAAACGCTGCCAGAGAAAATGGTTTGAAAATCACCAACTTTCTGGATCACCCAACACATTTTCTTCCTCCAGCACTACTTGTTGCGTGTGGCTAACGAGCAAAGTGTCTCACACACCAACATCTGAGTGGGGCGTGCTACTGCTCGCTTCTCGCATTGGACGCGCATAAACATATATCGCCTTCAGTTGGCCACTAAAACGACGCAGCAGCACTCACTAAATGTGGAATAGCCGCAGAAATCGAAAGTAGTGCTAACCGTCAGACACGGAGCATTGGCAAGAGTAGGAGGAAAGTGCAAACATCGCGAATACGATACCGAAAACAAGCGGTCAAAGAGGGGGGGAGTGTGGTACAGTTTTTATTGCACGTTTAATCGCCATGTGCGCGATATAGACAAGACGGATTCCCCATCAAACACTCACACACGGGCTGGAGAGTAGCATTGACCGTGGTTTGCCGGTCGAAATTGTATCGTTTCAATGTTTATTACGCACCGCACCAAACCACACAGCGGTTTTCCTTCAGCCACACAGATACACCACCCCAGAGTGCGCAGCGGAAAAATGGGCGGACAAAATACACACATGATAGCTTTTTTGAGTTCGACCGACGCTCTACAAGGGCAACAAAACAAGCGCAATCCTTATCTGGCTGCAAGCGCTCGCGCGTTTCTGATATCGACAAAGCACACGCAACAAACATTAGACGATGAGTGTGTATGTGTGTGTTCATTTCGGTACGACAAATTGGGCCCCAAACATATAAAAGGGAAAAGGTAAAATCGTCTCCAATACAGAAATCAAGCGATTTACTGATAACGTGCCACGATAAGCACGACCTTTTTGAGCTTCAGCGCTACTGAGGAACACATGGCATGTTGTGCGCGATGCGAAGCGATGGGTCATGTTGTACCAGAGACAGGGACCGATGCGGCCACTTTAAACGTCTGCTGTTCAGGCGCACCACCCCTGGGGATGATCAGATCTGGCGACCCCCATCCAAACCCATCCATGCTGGGAAAGCATAACGCTTTTCGCTTTTTATCACGATGCGCGCTGCGGCGTATCCGTGACTGTGCCCGCCGCCCTAGCTCACTTTATTAAATCGCTCCATTACGAAAAGGGCTAGGGAGTTTGGGTTGATGCATTCACAGTGGAAAACGATAGAGCGCGATACAATTCATTCATCTGTGGTCGCTTTTTCATGCGAACTTCAAATTAGCGCCAGATTGGAGGAGCTTGTGAAGTTTTGTGTGCTTTTAGGTAATTAAATACTTTTAGCACAACACAAGAGAGCAGAAAGACATCGAAAATACAGTGGGAAAATGGGGATACAGAAAGAAGCAGGAAATGAAACACAAACAGCAGTTGAATAAACCTCATGTCACCAGGCAAAAAGCAACCGGATGTCGTTTGGAGCCGGAATAAAGGCGCAACACGTCTTAACCGTTGAACCCGCGCGATCGTCATACTTTCATGACATTTCTGCCACCAAGCCACGAGAAAACGGGCGCTTTTTCTCATTTTCTCACCCAGCACACTGCAGAATGACAGACACCCGCAGCTAATTAGCAAAACAGACCGAATCTCGCGCAAAGTAGCAGCCAAATTGAAGCACAAAAAGGTGCGGCCTGACATGGCTGGATTCGCATGCGCTTCGTCTTACACTACACTCTCGGGATGTGCTTGGCATCGAAACATAATAAATGCCGCTGGGAACACAATCAATCTGCTCGTACGCCTACCCAACCAGACACAGCAGCAGCAGCACCAGCAACATTTGCTGCCTCCGTCACGGGTGACTAAAGTCGATCGAGCGCAGACAAACGCCCTTCTTATCGCGCTCACCCTTCCTAGGGCCGCGTGCGATGGCGATGCGCGTTGATCGGTATTATTTTCTCCGCTTCACTGATCGGTGCCGGGGAGGGGTGTTGCGCCGTTGTTTAAAAATTCTCGCTCCCCTCGCTGATGGCACACTTTGGCAAACATTGGATTTGTTTGTTGTTTGTTTGGAGACGCTTCTCACCCCCGGCGATGCGTCTCTCTTCCCACCAACATCATCAAGCAAACTCACACACACACTCGTGTGGCTAATAAAAACGGTTCCACGCGCTCAACGATCGGGCGAATGAAATCATTTGTTTTGGATAGACAGCATGCGCACACTTTGGGAGGAACATCATAATCACCAGAGTAATCAACAGTTTACAATGCTCGCATGGGAGTAGTGAGGTTTATTGTAGACCAGCAAATAATGCAATTAAAAAATAAAAATTAAGGGAGGAACAACTTGGATGACAACTCAAAGGAAACTTTTGATACCAATTTTACAAAAAAGACTATGAATGTTTTAAATTTTATAACTTACCTTAATTTACAGAGTAATAGGCATATCGAAAACCGGAAGTGCCGTGGACAGTCTTAGGTTTGGCAAAGCAACACCTAAAGATACACAATATCACTAACATCCTGAGCTACTATGTACGTTTAGCGGCTTATTTTGCTTTGTTTACTATCAGAAACATACCATGGTTTTAAATCTTGCATGTTAAAATCCCCGCAAATGCCCTGGTTAACATATGCCCTATTTGTTTGTAACCTGTTGTTGATATACTTAAAGGGAGGACTCTTAAAGATAATTGAATCATCACACCATCACTGAATCATCATTATAGATTGAATAAGAACCAAAATGATTGAAATTATTTAGATAGATTCCAGAGTGATTTTATGTATGTTTTACTTCATATCTAATCACAATTCGGAATGACTTAATCATAAATTGTGATGGGTGAAGTTGGCGAAAATCCGAAGTAGACTCCGATCCGACTTCAATAATTTTGGATCCGACTCCAAAAGGTAGTTCCGCACAGTTCGGAAGTCGTCCGGAATTGCCCGGAGTTGCCCTTCAAAACAAAGCCCTGTATACGAAAATACACACGCAAAGTGAAAGACAAAAATCTACACAGCCAAATGAAATGCGTGATCACAAGAACATTGCACCGGGTGGATCATGTTGACTCCAAATGACTCCGATTCTGTCGTCTCCGGACGATTCCGGACGTCTCTAGACGACTCCGACATCGAACGTTTCCGGGCGACTCTCCGGACGACTTCGGACGATTCCTGACGACTCCGGAGGACTCCGGGCAGAACTAATGGTTCCGATTTTGCCGGAGTCGAAATCGGAATAACAATAGCCGAAGTCAGATCGGAGTCGCGGCATATCAGAGAGCACATCACTAATCACAACCACAATGAAGTTATTATGTTATGAAGCCTGGCATGTGATTAACCTAACCTAACACACAAATTAGATTTTTCAAAACAGTTTAATAGATGACGGTAACCCTCGTTTCTAAAGGGATTGGTTATGTGTTACACGAAGCGCATAAAATATGATCCAAAATTAGCGTCCGACCGGGAATGGGAAATACATAACCCCGGAAAGGTGCACAATTATCATATTAACACACACACACAAGAGTCACGCGTACTCTTTCCCCCAAACGCAGATGGAAATATTTAAAGTAAGTCATAATTCAAATCAATAAGCATGCGCACACCCATGATCATAACGAACGATCGCGCTTTAATCGGTCAAATTCGATTGCCGAATCGTCAACATAATTTCGTCCACTTATTCCACCTTTCCGAAACCCTCCTTTCACCCGTGCTGTGTGCTTGGCCAAGGGTGATTGGTTGGTTGGTTAGGTAGTTGTGTGCTGGACCCATCGCTTAAGGTTCACTTTGGTTTCGTTTTCGAAGAAAATGCCCCTAATCACGAAACGCCACGACTTTTCGCCGCTACTTTCCCCACCCGGTGATGCGGTGTTCGAAAACTTGCGATTGCATGTGGCAACCACGTCGCAAAGCAGGGGTGCGCAAAGACATATCGCAACGTAATAGGACTTGAAATAGCAAAAGAAAAAAAAACTACACACGAACCCATAAGCACCATCGACACGCGCGTTCACTTTCACGAAAGAAGTCAAAATATGAAAAAGCTGATATGTTCGGACGTGGAGTGACCGCACGCGGTTGGGGCTTTTCTCCCCCCAAATTAAGCTCGCCGAGAGCTCCACGGGGGAAGAAGCGGCGGGGAGTTTCCGAGCAGTTTGTCGAATGCGTTTCCCATCGCAAACTCACCCCCGCTGTGGTTTGTATTTCCTCCTTGAGCTTCCTTACAGGTGGAATTGCTGGGTGATGAGCGTAATGCACTTTGCAGTCGAAAAAAGCTACGAAACACCTCCCGAATGCACCCCGACACAGATGCCACGCCGAGGAAGACAGGCCGATCCACCAAACGGCCACAAGTTGCAGGTTACTTCTCGATCCATACAAAACGTGTGTGGTGATCACTTCGACGTTGAGGGAGGAAAATTCGAACCAAAAAAAAGAAAAAAGGAAAGTCACGCAAAATCGAGCAGCAATTTTTGGACCGGACGTGGCACGGTGCTGCAGCGGCCATTCGATGGCATTCGACTATCCAGTTCCGTTCGTCGTGTTTTTTTTTTTTTTTGTACCGAGGCTCTCCTACCCAGGTGATGGTTGGCTCTTGCTCTTAATTTTCCTCCCCGTGGCATTAGTGAGCGCGGCACACCACCACGTGGTTAATTTCTTTTTCCGTGTTTCTCGCTTGCGCACATCTCCGCATCTGCCGCAGTCTTGCGAGTCAGTAAAGTGCAACAAAAATGATCCCAGACCCTAATAATATTTTTTATTTTATTTTCAATGGTCGCTTCTGCATTGCCTTTCTTGTTAGTATTGTTTTACTGCAATGAGGTTTCCTCCCGCCATTCATCCACTAACATTTTGAGGCAAAAGAAGTCCTCTTTTATAATGACAGCTTGGCCACTGTTGTTTTTTTTGCTCCCAACTTCTTGTCCAATGCTTTGACGGGGATGAAGAGAGCAAGATGAACAATGTGTGTTTTACACTGGCCCAGTACCAAAGACATTGATAGAGGAGCATGTGGCACGATGGTCATGTTAGGAGGATTTTACCTTCTATCTCATAGAATTGATGTTAAAAATAAATTTTAAACCAATAATCATAGCTTCAATATTTTATTGATGTAATACAAATAATAGCAAACATGAAGAAAATAAAATGTCCCAAGGGGCACAATCAACAAGTCAAGGCTAACGAAACCTTATAGAGTGATGCCGTTTTCGTTTTATAAAGGATATGGTTTTTGGTTGCGTTTGATCTACTTTTATTCTATTGATTTAATAGAATCAAACATGATTGATTTAAAAATTGTCCATTAATGCAGGTTTTTGTTGTTAATGTTTTATGCCAATTGGTTTACAGAGCCACTTGTATTTAAAATCAGTTGATTCAAAAGCTCTTATATTAAATAGAGATGATATGTTTGTCTCCGGAATGGATTGGATCTTTGTTTGCACCAATGACAACATTTAACAAGTTTTGATAGCAAAAACTGAAAAGAGGTAAAATTCCAAATATTTTTTTACGATTTATATCAACAAATGTTATGTATCTGAGTGTACATCCTTTTTTTTCCACTAATTCTCTGAATTTTCAAGAAATTTTATTTCAGAAACGATTAAAACAGCATCATTTAAATCATCAATCAGCACCTTTGCACCATCGATCATCATTTAAATCAGCACCTTTTAGTTTGCATGAGAATTTAATTTTACCTTTTAAATTTATTCCACGAGAAATGTTAGGCCGCGGGGCAATGGGGTTTGAGAAACATTCTCGACATCAGATTCTCAGGCACTCGTGATAGTTTTTGACTACGTTATCAACATTAGTGTTGATCACATTTACGTTATCAACATTTGTGAAATCGGCATAAAATCGGTTTGAGAATCTTTTGAAAAACTTTTGAGAAAGTTTACGATGCAGCGATCGTATATCTGGAATCTGAGCAGTAATTTTGCTATTCGCTTGTCGGAATTTTTTTTTAAAACACAAGGGATCAAAAACTTATTTTCTATTTACAACTCGAAATAAAGCTTGAGTGGCTATATCAGTTTCTCAGAGTGAGAAAAACTGACGACGGTCACGGGCTCGAGACTGAGAACAAGTTTGGAGTAATTGAGAAACTTTAATAAGTGCTTGAGAAAGTTTCAGCTCAGCTTGAGAAATCCCCGTGACCCGTAGCTTTAGATTACTATAACAGGTTCATGATTTACATAAAACACTATATTTAGAACCATTCTAAGATAAGAAGCAAATTTAAATGCATACACTTGTCGAAACTGCAGGTGGCCAGTTTGCCCCGAGTGCCCCTTAGCACAGGAAGAAGCACCAAACGTGAACGTGGACACCGAAACATTTGCGTGCATATCTCATGAGAGCACTTCGCTCTGTAAGCGGTCCTGGTTCCTTCCTTTTTTTCGATGGTAGTTATGTAAAGCACTAACATACAAGATGCAGACAAGGAAGCGAGCGACATACGAGCGACGGACGCAGAATGTGTTGGGGTTGGTCATCTGCGGTGAGCAGCACTTACGGTTATGGCCACCTTCAGTGTGACAGTCTCGCGCGCGTCAGGTAGGGTGCTGCCGCTACGTTCTTGACAAAATAAGTTTCATCCATAAATATCCGCTCATACCCCGAAAGGTGTACACACAAGTACCGGACGGCTAATGTACACATTACATCACCACACACCAAGACACGCCGCTGACCTCCAACGTTCTGGTGGCGGTTGTTATGGGCCCTGCCGTAAAACCGTTGTTTATTTCTGCGACGTGCGAAGAAGACCCACCGTGCTCCAAAAGGTGAGCGTGGCTCATTTTCTTGATTGAACTAATGTCGAGTGTCCTCGCGGTGCACAAATGTGTCCACCCGCAACCTACATTGTGTACTTGTTTTCCTCTGTTATGTTTAACCCCCCCCCCCCCCCGCCGGCCCAACTCGGCGGCCACACTAAACAGTTATGAAGAGAGGTCGCCACCACCACCAGTGGGGTATTATGTTTTGCTGGGCTCGGCAACCTGCGCACAGCACGTCGCACGAAACGCATTGCCCGAAGAACTGTACAAGTACCGGCAATCCTTCAAAAGCGGATTTAAAATCAAAAACAATACCTTTCTCGGGCGAGCAGGGAGTTCGTGCGGGATCGTTTCGTAACGGTGACACTGATAGGCTCGCGGCGCAATAGGGACGACTCGTAGCACTCGGGAATTTATGCAGTGATTTCCCCCCTCTGACCGGTGTGTGTGTTTTCTTTCACTAAATTCCCTCATTCTGGTTCGGTGCGCGCACACTGGTTGCTTCTTCCCGCACGACCCTGTGGAGGAAGAAGCCGGATGAAACTGATACTCCGAAAACCTATCCGTGGTTGTGATTCTTTCATACGAATTGGACCTTCCCCTTGGACGCGAAACACAACCACTGTTGAGAAAAGATACACGTGGTGTCCGTTTTCCCTTTGCTTTCCCGAGGGACAGATTGGGTAACTAAACAACACACAAAATGCACACGACGAGATCGGTGGTAGGGGGGCAAGGAATTCCTCAGCACAGCCGGTTGAGCAGGTTCTGGTTAGCTTTTGCTTCATGGTCGGGTCGAGCCTTTTCATTCAAAATGGAATGACAAATAGAGGAGCCGCCGGATGCAGTGCTTTGTTCTCATCATCATTTGGATGGGAATGTGTTTTCTTGCCTCTTCGATTGTCCCTACATTGCTCTGGGTTCGCGTAGAAAAAATACACGGACTTACGAATACTTTCGAAAGCCTTTGGCAATGGTCGTACCATTTTTTCCTCACTTTTGGTCGTAATCTCAGACCTGTTTAGCGTTAATGTTCAAAACAGAGGTTTGGACAATGGGCTCGATTATGATTTAAATAGTTGATAATGTATTACAGTAGAATATTGTATATGTATCTAATATTAATGTTACTAACCAGCTAATTGTATAACTTAGCAAAAGCAAATAAATACATAAAAACAATAGTGAAGAAGAATCTTACCAATGAATGAAAAATTATACTTCAAAACAAAAATCATATTTTTGAGAACTGTTTGTTATTGGAACTTATGGAAGTAATAACTCATTTAGTTATTTATTCATTTACGAAAGGGCGGTCCAATTCGGGCTCATTTCTTACTCGGGTTTAACCATACATTTCAACCAAAGAATCTTCGATTTTATTTTACAATACAAAAATGATATACCGTATTTATGCGTGTATAACGTCGCCCCTGCTATTCAATATTTTTAGAAGAAACAAAAAATAGTTTAACTAAATTATCTATTATCTATTATAACCAGTATTATCTTTGAGATACCCATACACCAGTCTATCTTTGTATATTTTCGAATTATTGAATGCATAATCATGTCTCGGGTGTAACAGAAACATTACTACGCATGTATAACGACCCCATTAATCTGATTTTAGTCGTTTTCGACATAAAAGAGTCAAAGTCAAACTCAAAGAATCGCCCGAGTAAACATTTTTCAACCCACATATCTTTCATTTAACAACTCTGTTCAGAAGACGAAGACCTTCAAATTGTGGGAGGGAAGATGATATCGTTTAATTTAAAAAATGCTGTAACTTATTTAAGCATGAAATTGAATTTAGTCATTTGTAACAAAATTCCGGCGCAGAGCCAGTCATAACATTTCACGACTCCACTATCAAAGAAGACGTAGAGCAGAGGATGTTCTATGAATTTTCTAGTTGATAGATTATTGCAAAATAAATTACGTTTTCTTATAGCACAGTAATATTACCCTGCAGCACCGAAGACCACATTACATCGATAGTGATGCGGCCCTTCAAAACGCTTTGCCACGTTTACCGCGCTTTTATGAGCCATTTCTTCCCGTTCGAAATTAGAAATAACACACGAAACAATTTCGCCCAACCAAAACAGAGAGTAAGAGAGAGCGAGAGAGACAGAACACACTCTGATATGTTATATTCCTGCTCCATTCCCCCAACACGCCACACGAATACTAAACGACTGCAATTGCGCTTGATTGTTTTGGTGCAATTGCAGTACACACATGCACATCTCTCCTCCAATTCAATCCTCCCCTCTCGGCTTACCATTTCAAGCACTGGCTGTGTGTATATATATTTGTGTTATAATTTATTGTCCATTACGGCCAGGCCCATGTCGTAACACGGTCCGCATTCAACCCGAACGCATTTCTCGGCTGCGGCGCTGCTTGCAATAAAATCCTGCCAATAATACCAAAACGTGAAGCCCCAGAAGTCGATGCTTCTTCACCTATGCCTTGGGCTACACAACAACAAAAGCAGCACACTACCCATGAAACCCTATTACCTGACCCAATGTGGGGCCGTTCTTGGCCTTTCGGTGTGTTCACCATATTCTTCTGCATCCCCCCATGCAGGTGCAGGTGGCAATTTTCTTGAAAAGATGCGCAACAACTGCTCCAGATTCAGTGAGGAGGGAGCATCATTTTGCCTGTAGCATTCAATGTATCCCCCCCCCCCCCCCTTACTCCTGTCTGTTAGTGTGGCTTCCTGCAAAATCACCCTTCTTTTCCATCGCGAATGTTTACAAACTATACACACACCCCGGATAAGATTAACAAGCCTGTACGAAGAGGAAATAGCCTCCGCGTGCCCAATGGCTGCTCTCCCTCTATGTTCCTTGAGGGCCACCCCGACAACCATTGCCCGCGTTCGAGCGAAACCTAGGTGAGAGAGGCCGAGGCTGAGAATGTTCAAGCGTACATGTGGTGGTGGGGTACTACGTACCCACTACTGCCTTCGCAAATGCAGTGCAACATACGAAAACATGCTGCTGCTGTGCACATAGAAATCCATGCACCATCCTCCTCCATCGGGCGTCTGTCTTGTTAGGGCAGATGAAATGAGAGAAGCGGGGAGGCGGGGGAGCTTGAAGCATCGGCACCACGAGGCATCCACTGCACTGAACAACTCAAACATAACCTTGTCTTGTGAACCGAGCCGATGCGCACAACAAGTTTTCAAGAAGTTTGGCCGATAAAAGCCACACACACGCGCTCCTTGGGCTGGTGGAGCTTGCGAAACAGTGCGTCAGGAAGCCGGCAAGGCAGCCCACCACCACATCAGCAGCAATGGAGCACTACAGGTTTCGGGATGTAAATCAGAAAACACTAAACTATAATAAAATATAAGCCTTCTCCCTTCGCTGGGCAGCTTCATCAACCGGGAGCCGAGAGACACCGGTGCGGCGGAGTGACGTTAGATGTTGTTGTTGGTGATCCACTTCGCTAAGAAAAGCGGCGAAACTTCACCACCACCACAGGGATGTCGTCACCATGTGACCTCAGAGAACGACGGAAACACTTGCTTTTTTTTTGTTTTAAGCATTTCGTTGCGCACAGGGCGAACTATGGGAGTAACGCCGAATAAAATGCAAAACCTAATCCTGCTTAAAGGAGCAATATAGGGTTTTTTTTAAATTTTGTAGGAACATTTTTCATTGCTTGCGAGATGATTTTCAACACCTATCAAATGTTGTATTTGCATCACAATAATGTTTCAGTTCTTTCAGTACATCACAAGCTGGGCTGAGATTTCAGAATCACAGTTCTTTTCAATTATTCATGTGGAAGAATTGAAATTTTATTGTGATCTAAATATGACACGAGATTTGGAGATTGGAGATTTGGAAATTGGCGTGGAAAACCCTGTAATGTTTCAATTCTTCCACATGATTTTCAACACGTCTCCTGTGATTTTCAAATAGCCAATCCTCAGATTGTGATGGCATACCCATCATAGGAGGACAATGCTAGGACCTAAAGAAGAAAAATGATTTTCAACACGTCTCAGGCTGGATTGAGTTTGACAGTTATTTGTGGCGTGTTGAAAATCTTGTGTAAGAACTGAAATTTTAATTTTATTATGATACAAATACACCATTCCACAGCTGTTGAAAAAAATATTGGAGCTGATGAATAATGATGTACACATTCGAAAGTGACAGTAAGCTTTAAAGGATTCGATAAAATAGTTACGAGATAATGAGCAGTGCTGCAAAATGTCACTGTCAATGTCATACAAAAATCTGACTAAACTAAATCCATATAAGCGTGACGTACTCAATTGTGATAATCAGAGGTCAGTCACTATGTCATGACTTTTTTTTTACTGTGATCATTTCTGCAAAATATCACTGACATAGTCATGACAAATTCTGGCTAAAACAAAATCGTGTCAGCGTCTCGAGCTCTTATGTGATGATCAGAGGCGAGGCTCAAACAGTTGGTGCGACCATCACACATGCTTGGTGACATTTTGTGCAATCAACTCTTGGTCAGTCACTTGGTCACGACATTTTCTGTCGGTGATCATCACGATAATTATGGGAGATATGCGGTACGTGGTTCCAAGAAACAAAATGAGCATATTTGACCCGACAGACAATGAAAGTAGACAGAGCGAGAAACAATGCTCATTTTGTTGCTTGGGACCACACGCCAAGAATATTCCAAGAATGTCGTGATTATCACCGACAGAAAATTTCGTGACCAAGTGAGTGACTTAGAGTTGGGTGCTATACAAAATGTCATCAAGCATGTGATTGGTCCACCAACTGTTTCATTCTCACCTTTGATCATCTCAGTTGTGTACGTGATGACGCACTTTCATTGAGTATGACCATCAAGCAACCACAGATATGTTCATTGTTTACGTTGGTGAACATCTCGTGATGATCATGACATTTTGCAGCACTGGTAATGAGTGATGGTTGAACAAAACTGAACATATAAAAACTTTTTAGAAAAAAACAGATTCAAAATGGTTTTGAAGTGTTGGCTAAGAATGAGTAGTAGATGCTTAGTAACTCAAATCTAATGTGAAGACTTCCCATGGTCCGCAACGGTTCATTCGAAAAAATGATAAAATTAAAAAATAACAAGTGCCGGAAGAGCTCGTAGATTTTTCACTTAATGTTAAATTTGGTGTATTCTATTTTAACTTCAAATCAGTTTAAACTGATATCGATATAAAATACCCAAAATTAGATTTAAAACACAATACAAACTAAGTACATTAATTTCGTTCATTAAAGTCTAAAACTTTAATATTCGGTCTGCATTTTTGTGCATCATGTTTTGACCAACAAACATTCAGGGTAGAAAATTGGCATAGAAAATTAAACTAGAACACAGCAGAAGAATGCTAGCATGGCATAAAAGTTAAGAAGATAAAGACATTAAACAAAAATACATTGATTTAAAAGATAAAACTTTTCTCTAATGGTAAAAGCACACCAGCGGCAATAATCTTGGTGTGCTGAAAAAAACTAAACTTACAAAAACAGCCCTGATGCCTATTTAAGTACCTTTAAAATTAAATCTACTCTAAGCAATTCCGATACTTTTTTTATCCACTGCCAAACCCATTGTGAGCCAACCAGGATTCGGTGCCAACACACAAATGCTAACACGATTTGCCACTGGAATAGCGTCGTGTCCTAGATTGGCGCAGGACAACTTCTACAGACCAATTTTTTTCGCCCACCCTCCTTCTCAAGGTTTAGTTTATTATTATTATTTTTATGTGCTCCCGCTGTGCCACGCGCTGTTGAACAAAGAACGGAACCTTCTTCTGCTACTTTCACCCCACACAGGAGCCACCGTTCTCCAAAAGAAAAAATCCTTTGAGACTGCTACTGCACACGGTGGTGTGGCGATTCGTGGCACGACAAAACAACGCCGGAAGTCGGCCACGCCGAGGGTGCAAAGCAAGCAGAAGGTTGGAAGCGCCAAGCCCTCCACCATGGAGCAGCGTGTGGAGGGAACGGTAAATCGATAGCCCAGTTTTTGCTAGCTTCAATGTGCGATAGAGCTGCTGGTGCTGCTGGTACTCCCTCTCTTCCCAAGAGGATATGGGCAACTCAGGTATAGCACACGACGGGAATGGGAAAAAAGAAGAAAACGCAACTAAAATTAAACCTGTCGGTTTGCCTGCTGCTACGAAGCGAGTCCAGCGGAAAGGGGCAAAGTTACAACAGACCATGTTACAGCGCGCGCAATAAGGACAAAGGACACCTTCTTGACTGACCTGATTGACTTCCGCCGGCGATCTGACGCATTTCCTTGGTGAATCCGCGGGCCCCGAACTGGCAGGACAGGTCGTGCAGCGTTCTCGGCTCCCCGCGATCGAGCAGCCGCTCGAGGAAGAACAGCAGCGTCATGTTGCGCGCCTCCTCATACTCCATCGACTCCATGATTTTGCCGACGCCGCTGCCGCCGCTCCCGGGTACTGTGCAGCAGATGTCTCGGTCGCTCTCGGCTGTGCTACCGATGCAGTGGCTGCGCAGTGTCTTATCTTATCTGCCCCAAACTCCCCGGCCGGAACGACTCGAGTTCGGTATCCCAACTCGGAAGAAGTTTCCGACTTCCTGACCTATTATTGTCACACCTCGATGCACCCCCAGGCCAAGTGAAAATGGCCCCAAAATCTAACCCGCCAGAAGCACTACACACTACACCACTTCGGGGTACACTCTCACCCTTACCACTCACACACAGACACACACACCACCACACAGATTTTCCCTTTCTTGCAGCGAATGCAACGATGCGATGACACTTTATGGTTTGGCGCAAATGGGGCACACGCTCGCGCGGGCGGCCGCACTAATTGAATTTAATCACAGACTTTTAACTTCACTTCTACTTCTGTGCGCTTCTTCCAAGACTTCGATGCTTGGTAAGAGAATGGTGGTGGTAGATAGGGGGGGGGGGGGGGGGGGCGGTCAGCTTTTTACTTCACTTTCGACACTTTTGCTGCCGCGGGGTGCAATAAACAGTGGGGGTTGGGTTGGGTTCGGCTGGAAACGATGGTCAGTGTTCGTCGAAAGTGTCGTTGCTAGGCAGTGCGAGACGATGGGCGATGTTTGTTGCTCTGAAAGAAACGAAAGAAGTAAAAGACGGCTGAGTATGTGTGTGTGAGTGTCGGAAAGGTTTAGTTTCTTCGCTTCTTTTTGGGAGGGTTTATCTTTTGGAGCTTCTCCCTCCTATTATCTGCAACACGATTGCAATTTTACGTGGGGTTTTTCTTTTTCACTTTCGTAATACAGGTGAAAGGATATTGGCTGCCACGTACGATCACGAGCTGAAGATGGCAGAGGTCACACATAAAGGATGCAGCAATGCAACGGCAATCATATATGGTCGATATTTCCCCTACTACTTCACTACACGAAGGGGATAAAAAAGTCCTTGTAGTTCGGCATCGACAGTGTCCATTGCTGCTTAGAATGAATTTTAAAACAGAATGGGAGTTTTCCTTTTAGGATGTAGCAATGTTTGGTATTCATTTAATTTGCGATTTAAAAAATTGGTTTATTGTTCGACTGAACTTTTTGTGTAAACAAGAATACTCGAAAATAATTGTTAATATTCATACACTAGTAAAACCATGTTATAAATCATTTCTTCGCAAATTTCTTTTTTCATTCATTTTATGTTTTAAATCAATTCAATACAATAGGAATCATGATTTTGGAACCGGAAGTTGTATTTTTTAGCACAATACAAATTTGTTGAATGATTTTACATGTAATTTATTTCGGTTATTTAAGTCGTTACTGCGAAATTTTGCCTCTAAAGCATACTTTTTTTACTCCAACTCACCTATTCTTGTCTTTATGTCTAATGTTTTTCACTCTTGTAGGAATCAACATAAATTTACCATGTATTTGAGCAGATTTATGACAACTGTATTTTGACATTCCAAAAACAATACAAAAACCTTGTGATTTGATTTTGTAAAAAAAAAAACTAATTAAATCCTATCAAATCTCAGGGCATTGTTCACATTTGAAAATACATGCCAATCTTTTTTCACTCCATTAAAACTCCTAAAATTGGCCCAAAATAACAATTTTAGTACTATAAATTATATCAATAACATAATGGTCTACTTATCTTAAATTTTATAATTTTAGAACACACAGTTTGAGACATTACTTTAAATTTTTAAATAAAGCGTTTGATTTACAGTCAAAATTGATGCTTTGTAGGCAAAAATTGTGACACGCTATCAAAAATTGGTGCCTTAGAGACAAAAATTTAAAAAAAGTTAGAATCAATATTTAGTGGCAACGCCTGTATTCTTATCATGGATGTATTCCTATCGCATGTCCATGTTGCACCGAACTCCCACACAAAACTAGGATAGTCATGCGACCCATGAATAGTGTATTGGGATTGATGAAGAATTTGTAGGTTTGTACATGCAATTGAAGTATTGCTTTTGTCTTTTATTGTTTTTTTAGTTAATTCAACCCAATATCATCACTAACATATAAACACAAAAGTAAACTCTCTACCTCATTAAAAATAATTGAACTTATTCTCTGGAATAGATTATGTTGACGTCATTAAGTTAGATAAATTTAATCTTTTTCATATCCTTTTTTTCTTCTTCAAATAATAATAATAAAACATTCAATTAAGCTCAATTGCTTTTTAAATTGTTCTCATTTACTTGAAGTTAGCTCGTCGTCAATGGACTGAAGTACAATAACAAACCTAAAATATTGTACTTTTTAATTTAAAATATTATAATTGAACACACATGAAACACGGTAAATTTGTTTTTTTTGTGTTTTTCATTGTTTTAAAGCAAAAAACAGCATCGAAATCAATATAAAATATAAACAAATTTGTCTCATATCAACATAAACAACAAAGTCAATAAAGCCGATGGACAAAAAATAAGCAAATTGAAAATTAAACTACATTTCACAGTGCTGTAATATTTATATCATTTGTCCTTTTTCTCAGTTCCTAATTAATACACACAATCGTTATTATAAATCGTCGCGGGCAGAATCATTGCAACCGTAAACACGATAAACTGCAATTAATTACGTATCAGCAATCAAAAACAAATACCACTGCATTACTGCGTGCGTACTATAGTCTCCTACACTGCATAGAAGCAGAACAAGGAATGCATTATTTTACATTCTGGTGCATTCTCTTCCCTTCCCGTTCCTATCCACAGGATTCTTGGTTGCATTTATAGACCATATAGTTTTGCATTTAATTGCATGTACAGTTTTTGCTCCATTCACCTCATGAAGGAGGAAGAAAGTTTGTGTTTTAGAAAAACAAATGTGTTAAAGGTGCACATGCAACACCACGCACACACGCACACACACACAAATGCACGGTTGTTTGGAAGGGGGAGCTTACCTTGAGAGTTTTGCAGTTGCTACTATTTAACCTTCATCGGGAACTGCTGCTGTTGGCGGTGCTGTCGTTGCAGTTATTGTTGATGATGATGTTGCAAATGATAATGATGATAGTGGTTTACGGTTGTTCCTGTGCTACACACGTGAAGCAATGAGGCACGTTGATCAGAGGATTGATTATTGCCGGAGACAAAAGCAAATCATTTGCTAGCGTTGCTTTAAGACGCGAATAGATTTACTTTTCCCACCCATCTATTCTATGAACCGTCTCCATCTCTCACTCTTTCTCTCTGTTCTCTGCAACTAGTTTCTCTGTTTCTGTTCAATCATTAGTATGTTTTTCTTCTTTTCTACGTACGAATGGCTTTCTCCTACCATTCGAGCGGGCAAAAGAGGCGAAGAGTGCGCGCTCAACAAAATAGCAAAATTGCCACTCATCGATCAAATAAAGTGTTGCTGCCGAGGATTTGCTATCGATAGCGACCTACGTGTACGAGGCGCGTTTGAGGGCGAATAAAAGAAATGAGGTAGCATATTGGAGGAATAAAAACAATACCAGCTGCAGTCGCGCTTCTGAAGGCAAAAAGTAAGACAGAGCTTTCGTGCAAAACTCAAAAAGAAAGCAATTTCTTCACGTACGCACCAAGCAGTTTGAAGCACGAAGAAATTAGAAAATTACTTGTCGTATGGTTGTGTTAGGTATTGATAACACTTGAGAAAAAAAGGGTTGGCATTAATGTCGGCTGCTTCCGCCATACGAATGAATTAAAATCAACAAAAAACGGCTCTAAAAAATTCCCCACAAAATCAGTCGTTCAAAAAACACCAAAAAAATGGTCCTTATGTCTCGTACACCAACACTGCTACATACACACACACAAACACACAATCATACAAATAGCATAGTGCAGGTTCGTCCGTCTGGTACACGAGCTCGGTGACAAAATGTTGACGTAATGTAGCGATCGTGGACCCAGAGCACACAAAAAAATCACTCTTTGAAATCACACCTACTCTCTCTCTTTCTCTCTCGAGCACGCACGCACACACGCATTTGGCACGGCAACGAATTTAAGTGAAACGATCAGTAACGCTTAAATCAGAAGCCGCCAATCAGTGCCACTGCTGGCTGTTGGGTCAAGAGACTACGATATATCGATATTTTCACAAATCACACACACACACGTTTCCCCATAACCAGCAACAGTGGGAACACACCACCAAACATTCCGCAGACGGCTGCAGCAGATCTTTGTTGACCGACTTGATTAGGTCACCTGTCGGGCCAGCAATGACCAGTGCAATGGGAGAGAAGAGGTTCACAGTGAAATATTTTCAGCGCGCAGGTGTAAGGCACACATCTACAGAGAAGCAGCTCGCGTCTATTACCAGGCCAAACCTGCACAACGAACACTGCCCGACACATAACGAATGATTGTCACCGTCTGTCGCTCCTAAACAGAACGCACACGATCACGCACCATTGGCGATCGCGTGTCACATGAGCTGTTGGAGTTGCTGCAACCTTTCTTCATAGATTCCCTCTTTAGTTCACACAGCCACAGACTAATGGGACGACACACGGGGGGTCGTCGTCCCGCTGGAAGATGTTCAACGTGGCACACCAAACATAAAGTAAAAAAAAGACCCTCTGCACCAGCTGCAGAAATGCTTTGCAAACGGGCAAAAACACTACAAAATAATTGCGTTGGACAAAGGGCGTAACAAAACGTAATAATTGGCCACACCACACACATACGCTCCGTGCACTGAGTTACTTGCTTGCCAGCCGCCAGCGCGTACCAACGAAAACGATCTTGTCAACCCGCGCGCACCAACAGATCTTCTAGTAGCGCTCTGCTCACGCACACACATCTCCCGTACGATCGCTTGCGTACACACCCGCGTCCCTCACCCGGCCGAACGATCTTTCAACGCTTTCCAAATCCGATCGCCATTTTGAAATCTTTCTACGTGTGCGCTTCAATTTCGGCTCTTCTGCGGTCCGTTTCGCACCTCTTCCTTTTCGCGCACTGGCCCAGGTGTCCGACGGTGAGCAAAAGAGTGTGTGTATTTCTGTGTGCGTATGTGTGAGCGGTTGTGTGACTCTAGATAACGAACGATTTCAACAACTGCATCACACCTGCCTTATCGTTCCCTTGTGCAGGAATGCCGTGCCCGTTAGACCAACGCAGCAGCCTGTAACTAAGAAGCGAACACACCATCACACCATCACCACCTTCAACTACGCATTCCAATCCGTCGACCGGACAGAAACTGACAGCATCGGTGAAACACCTGACCAAACGACCGTGCTGGGCGATCGCTTGGATCTGTCTCGTTCGGGAGGGCTTACTTCTTGGTGAGCGCTGGTGCTGGGCAGCGCACACTGCAACTGATTAGATGGGCTGGTAAATTTCGTACTACTAACCAACCATCACACGGTCCGTCACCAAATATTCGCCCGAGGTTTTCAAACAAAACTGAGCGAACGAAACGAAACACGCACACACAGCCCTGTAAGCTTTACGGCAGCTGACGACGGTGTGTTGTTGTGGGTGTGCTGCTGACAGTTT
>NW_024428429.1:0-29103 GCF_017562075.2 Anopheles merus | reverse complement strand
CCCCCCCCCCCCCCACCCCCCCCCCCGGAACAGCAATCAGCGATATTTGCCACATCGATCGACGGTCGGGATAAATCAGCATACAACAGGTCGCCAAGGTAACGCATACTGTAACACAACCGTCGTGCAAGAGGACTGCCTGCCTCATTCGCCGACTAGTGACTCTCTGCTTTATCGTGCATATTATGTGGGGGTACGTGTGATCTCTTTGTAAATGTGTGAAATTCTTAAGAACGTCGGTAGCAGCGAGAAGGGCCTATATAAACGAGAGAAAACTCTGCCGCAAGTGCCTGCGATATCACTATGGCAGGTTTCCCGTCACGAACGCGTGCGGCGTCAACGGATGCAACCTCCTTCATCACGCGCTTCTGCACCAGGACGATGGCCTCCCCGGAAGTTCCGAGACGTCAGCACATGAAACAAAAGGTATTCGTATAATACTCATTCGGGAACTAACGAAAGCGTCTTATTGAAATACGTTCCACGTCCACGAATATGACGGTTCCACGTCGACCTTCATGGACCACGAGCTGGTAGACGAACTTGGTTTGAAGGGAACACCACATCCGCTATGCGTCCAATGGACCGGTGACGTCACACGTGAAGAGAAAATTCTGTTCGTCTAACGGTACGCATTTCGGGAAAGCAAACTTCGACAGCGATATACGAACTTTCAGCCGTCCGCACAGTTCGCAAACTAGCTCTTCCCAAGCAGTCCATGAATGTGTCGCTGCTTGTTAAAAGATACGCATATCTGCAGGGTCTGCCCTTGGAGTCTTATGCTAACGCGGAGCCGCGCTTGTTGATTGGCGTAGATATTTGTAGCATGGGACAATCTCTGAGGAGTGTAGAGGGGAGACGTGACGAGCCAATCGCCTCGAAAACCCGCTTGGGTTGGGTGTTGGGGGGACCATGTTCAGTGGCCACCAATACGCCGGGATCTACTCTGCTTTCCTTTCACATATATGTGTGCAATGAGCCTGACGATGGTCTTACTGCTGCGGTAAAAGAACATTTCGCCCTGGAATCGATCGGCATCGATAAGACAGTGCGCTTAAGAGAATCCAAAGACAACGAACGGGCTCTCACGTTGCTGGAACGGAAGACGAAATTTGACGGCCATCGCTACGAAACCGGCCTCCTTTGGCGATATGACGACATCAAGCTGCCTTGCAACAGATCTGTCGCGTTGAAGCGGTCTGTATGCCTACAACGAAATTAAAAAATGATCCCATTTTAGCAAAGGCAGTACGAGAAAAAATGGCAGATTACAAGGAAAAAGGATACATCAGACGCCTAACCGACGATGAACTGAACGAGAGAAGTAATAAAGATTGGTACTGTAGGGATTGAGATAGGACAGGGAAGTGATAATAAAATGAAAATAAAAAAGGAAGCAGGCGATGAACTAATCTATCAGTTGAATGAGAAGGAGTAATACTGATAGGAATGGTTAATAATAATATTCAAAACAAAAATTGAATTACCCTTGCAAGAAAATATTTAATCAAGCAATTTGCTTGAAAGGGCGAAAGAGCTTCAAGCGCAAGACAGGCCGGGCGAAACTGGAAAGTAAAGGAAGTTGGGAAAGACGGACGTCAGTCTTGTGGTTGATCAATTGAAGTAAGGTTGTGGGGAGGTTTAAAGCGATGAAATAAAGAAAAAAGTTTGAAAAGTAAAAAAATAGATAAAAGTGAAAAAAATGTCCATCGATCACGACAGGTACCTGCCCATCTTCCCGGTTGTCAATCCTAATAAACCAGGAAAGATTCGAATGGTGTTCGACGCGGCGGCAAAGGTACGTGGGTTTCTTTAAATACGTAACTGGGTCTCGAACTCACCGATGGTCGTAGCATCACTACAAGAGACGCCAGGAAATGAAAAGAATGTCAACATGGGAAGCGGTACGACTACTGAGAAGGTGCTAGGAATGTGGTGGGATACTTCGTCGGACGCGTTCACCTTCAGATTATCCCCTAAGTATGATCTCGATCTGCTAATGGGAAAAAAGCCAGCAACGAAGCGTGAGATTCTTCGCACTCAAATGAGTCTATACGACCCGATGGGCCTGCTAGGACACTTTATAATGTTCCTAAAGGTCCTCCTTCAAGAAGTATGGCGCGGCGGATACAGTTGGGATCAGGTACTAGACGGGCAGGTAGAGGAGAAATGGACAACGTGGCTGCGAGTGCTACCTGAGGTCGAAAAAGTATTTATCCCTAGATCCCTAGAAAACGGAACAGCCGCAGTAGCCTATCTGCGTTTCGAAGAAGATGGAAAGATCGAATGTGCTCTCGTCGGGTCTAAAACACGCGTTACACCACTAAGATTCTTATCTATTCCCAGACTCGAGCTACAAGCAGCAGTCATCGGAGCCAGATTAGCTAACACCATTTGTCAGAGCCACAGGATATCTGTAAATCAGACGATCTTCTGGACAGATTCCCGTAATGTGTTAAGCTGGCTACAGTCCGATTCTCGCCGATACCACCAGTTTGTAGCGTTCCGTATTGGCGAACTCCTCGAAATGACAAACGTCGAGCAATGGAGGTGGATCCCGACGAAGCTTAACGTTGCGGACGACGGCACTAAGAGGACTCAAGTCCCGGACCTATCACAGAGCAGTCGATGGTTTCGTGGACCCCCCTTTCTTTGGAAACCGGAGCCAGAGTGGCCAGCAAATGACACACCTGCGAAAGATACGACGGAAGAAATAAGGAAGCAAGTAAGTGTTCACCGCGTTATTGAACAATTCATCCTGTTCGATCGTTTCTCCAGATGGAAGCGCGTCCTACGTTCGATTGGTTTTGTCATCCGCTTCGTCATGAACACACTACGTTGCTTAGCTAAGGACGCCGCAAGAAAGGGACCACTCGTTCAGGAGGAGCAGGCAGAAGCGGAAGCCGCCCTTTATCGAGCCATTCAGCGTAAAGCTTATGCGCGTGAGATCGAGTGTCTTCGCAGACCGAGCGGGAAAACTCACCCATGGAAGAAAGCGATTGATAAAAAGAGCCCTATCTATAAACTCTCTCCTATAGTCGACAGTCGCGGAGTTCTTAGACTCGAGGGACGGCTTTCCGAGTGCGCAGACATTGGCGAACAAACTCGCACTCCGATCATTCTTCCTGGCAACCACCGCGGTACGTATTTGCTGATGCAGGAGTACCACGAAAGATACAAGCACGGCAACCACAGTACTGTGATAAACGAATTGCGGTCGAAATACTACATACCCAGATTACTAGGGGAATACCGTCGAGTAAGAAGATTGTGCCAATGGTGCAAGGTGAAAAACGCGCGTCCGGATCCTCCACGGATGGGAAATATACCTCGACAACGTTTGGCGATTGGTCGGCTATCCTTCTCATTCACAGGTGTGGACTGTTTCGGGCCGTTCCTCGTAGCAGTCGGGAGGCGAGTAGAGAAACGTTGGGGCGTGATATTCACCTGCCTAACGACCAGAGCTGTACACCTAGAGATAGCACATTCCCTCAACACAGCGTCGTGCATTATGGCTATCCGTAGGTTTATAGCCAGGTGCGGATCGCCGCTAGAGATCATCAGTGACCGAGGGACCAACTTCGTCGGAGCGTCGCGTGAACTGGATGAGGCGCTGAAACTGGTCGACCATGAGAAGCTGATGGTTGAGTTTTGCGGACCGAACCTGAAGTGGACCTTCAACCCGCCGGGAGCCCCACATTTCGGAGGGTGCTGGGAGCGGCTCGTTCGTTCAGTAAAAACGGTGCTGGGCAAACTCGACCTTCCACGGCGACCGACAGACGAAGTACTTGGTTCAACATTCACAGAGATAGAGCTCATTCTTAATTCCAGACCGTTGACGTATGTGCCACTGGATAACGAGATGTCCGGACCGATCACCCCAAACCACCTGCTATTGGGGAGTTCGAACGGAAGCAAACCACCTATTCCGCCGTGTGAGGGACCAGCCGCCGTGCAATCGGGTTGGAAAGCTGCTCAACTAAATGCCGATATATTCTGGAGAAAGTGGGTGGCCGAGTACTTACCAACGCTAACTCGTCGAACGAAGTGGTTCCAGCCGGTGCAACCTATCCAGGAAGGGAACATCGTGATCGTAGTCGATAACACCCTCCCTCGCAACTCTTGGCCTAAAGGACGTGTGACCTCTGTCGTACATGCTAAGGACGGGCAAGTTAGGCAGGCCACCGTTGTTACGGGTTGCGGAACGTACGTAAGACCTGCGCACAAAATAGCCGTTTTAGATTTAGAAAAGGAAATGGTACTTACCACAAAACCGCAGACTGTGTTACGGGAATAATCGATCCCGACCACGTTTTCCATAGCGGAAAGTAAACAAGGCTGACAGTTGAAATAGCAGCGAGACGACAATACAAGCGATCTAGATCAAAAGCGTCTCGCTCGGGGGACAATGTTGTAACCGTTGTAGGGTTCCGCCGAACTGTCAGCCAAGCGCATCGCAGATAGGACAAAAAATAGTTTAAATAGGGAACGAACGGCAGTTTCTGCCCCCTTTCAGTAAAACGAATTCACCGAGAGAACAAGCCACAAAACGCCTAAAATAAAAACTAATTTTTTGGCACCCCGCCTAAGCCTAAAAAATTCGGTTTCTTTGTTAGTTTCTAACAATCAGAATAACCAATCAAATCGCTACCAGAGCAATATCTGGTCGCGTACACACCGATATGTATAGAAGAGCACCAACTAGACTTCTATATTGAGTAGTGTCTTTCAAAATAGAGCTTGAGTCTTGCTGCTTCAAGAATCCTTCATCCGTCGGTGTTTTCACAGTTTTTGCTTCACTCAATCCGAACTTACGAATCAATTTTTCAATGTAACCTTCGAGGCTAACGCTGTAGTTACCTTTTTCACATTTAACCTCCATTCCCAGAAAGTAACTAACTGGTCCAAGGTCCGTCATTTCGAAATGTTCGGTTAAATCGTGATACACAGAATCAATGAGAGTCTCGTCCACACAACCGACTATCATATCATCCACGTACACTAAAATGTAGACTCTTTTTCCATCTTCAGTTTTAATGTAGAGACACTGATCAGCAGCACTTTGTTGGAAGCCAATCTCTAGCAGAACACCGTGCAATTTCTGGTTCCAACATCGAGCTGATTGTTTCAGACCATAAATACCCTTTTTCAATCGACAAACCAAATGCTCTTTGTCTTTTATCTCATATCCAGGTGGTTGTCGCATAAAAAAAGCTCCTGATCTAGATCACCATATAAATAGGCCGTTTTAATATCTAAATGCCGTAATTTCATCTGTGTTTTAGAAGCTATAGCGAGTATCAAACACAATGTTGTATGGCTTGTGACCGGAGCAAATACTTGATCATAGTCTTCTCCAAATTGCTGGGAATAGCCTTGCGCCACAGACGAGCTTTGTGTTTGATTACTTGTCCATCTGCATTTCTCTTCAACTTAAAAATCCAGCGGCAACCAACAACCTTTCTGCCAGCAGGTAGCTCTACCAATGCATCCCATGTTCCGTTTTCTTCGTGTGATTTCAGTTCATTTTCCATTGCCGATATCCATTTTTCGCGCGCTTCGTTTTGTTCAGAAGATCCCGCCATATAACTTTCCTCCCTGAATCGAACAGGTGCGATGCCTTTTGTTGTTCGCATGGACCTACGTACACTTTGATGCATTTCGTTCATGTTCGATTCCCTAATGCAGGAGGATTCAGCAGAAGCCTCCATTTGAACGATGTTTTCTCTCGTGGTAGTTTCTTCTGCGCGATATAATGAAGGAGTTGATCCAAGTGCCAGTACCACTACTCCTCCTGATGTCGTTGGTTTCGGTTTAGTTCCAATTTTCTCAACCTCGCACTGTTCTAAAAATTTTGCGTCATGACTAATGGTAATTGTTTTCGTCTCCAGGTTTACGAATCGATAGGCTTTCTGATTGTCCGCGTATCCGACGAACACCAACTTTTCAGCCTTTTTATCCAACTTACGCCGTTTTTCTTTAGGAATGTGTACAAAAGCTTCTGAACCAAATACTCGAAGATGTTCATACGAAGGATTCTTTCTGTGCCACATTTCGTAAGGTGTCGATTCCAGTAAGGAGGATGGCAAGCGATTTTGTAAATAATTGGCAGTAGTGATCGCTTCACCCCAGAACACCTTGTCCATGTTCGATTCTGCCAACATGCATCTCATCATTTCAACGAGGTACCGGTTCTTACGTTCAGCCATGCCGTTTTGTTGTGGAGAATATGGGGCAGTTTGTTGATGCACGATCACGTTGATGATCTACAAAAAAATCCTTGTCCGAGGAAACTTGCGTTTTCCGTTTCCATCCATGGAAAACAATTTGCAGCTTCCGACACCAGCTGACTTGATGGAATCTCCGTTCGCTAATGAAATCGAGGATTGCTTCGATTTATCTAT
Source organism: Anopheles merus (assembly GCF_017562075.2). NCBI lineage: Eukaryota > Metazoa > Arthropoda > Insecta > Diptera > Culicidae > Anopheles > Anopheles merus. The sequence continues at coordinate 22,699 of NW_024428429.1, read as the reverse complement.
TAATTTCAAAATAGACATATCGTTCGTCATATGAGAAGTTGCACCAGAATCGAAACACCATGGTCCAGTTTCGTTTCCTTCTCCAATTAACAAACATACTTCCTCTCGATTGTCTTCATTAGCAACGTTGACGCTTTCACCATCTAGTTTACTTCTTTTGTCTGCAGCCTATTTTCTACAGTCTTTTCTTATGTGCCCATTCTTCTTGCAATAATGGCACTGTTTTTCCTAGTTGGTTGTTAGTTTCCTGTCCTTCCCAAATTTCGTGTTGTTCTTTCCTCCAGATAGTAACGCTTTATCTTCATCTGCACCCTCAGCTCGACGTCTTCCTTCATCCAACAATTTGCCTTTTACATAATCCACCGTAAGATCTTCATCAGGCCTACTTTCCAAAGCCACGATCAAACCATCAAAGGATTTCGGCAAACTGGACAACATTAACGCGACAAAGGATGGATCTTTCATTTCTTCTCCGAGTGCAATTAAACGAAGTCGCAGAGAACATAGTTCTTTGAGATGGTTAGAAATGTCTCCACCTTCAGTCATTTTTGTGGCAAACATTTTTCGCATGACGTGTATTTTGCTGGACAAAGATGAACGCTCATGATAGCCTTTTAGGGCATCCCACATATCTTTCGATGAACTCGTTTGCATGACATGGATGAGTTGGCTGTCGTCCAACGACAGACCGATCAGTGCCCTAGCACGTTCATCATTCGCAATCCATGCAGCGTCGGGACTTGCTGGTTTCGAATCTTTCACGACAGTCAGCACCTTTTCCCTTGCTAACAAAAGTTCCATCTTGAATTTCCATATTGCGTAATTTTGATCATTTAATTTTTCAATGGTGACGTGTGATTCAGACATGTTTCTAGATTTAAGTTTTCAGTGTTTCTTCAAGATTAAAATTTTCGATAAGTTTTTCAGTATTTCTTCAAGATTAAAATTTTCGATAGATTGTTACTTCAATATAACACAAACTTAACACTTGTTCGACAGTACTTCTGGGCCCATAACCTATTGAGCGGAGTTATAACACAGTGCAATAAAGGAGGAGCAGAAACTAAACAATGAACTTGTATGTAATGTATTTTAAACTAGACTGATAATATTAAACATTTTCTACAGACTACTATGATGTGTTCATTGCACACATGTTGCTTTCTCAACATATAACAAGTTCTGTTTAGCAGATATGGTACACCGGTCTATCAGCCGATGCGACGAATTCTGATACCTTTGGAGGAGTCAGTAGATCGGAAGTTAGATGGATTGTTAAAAAGGGATATAATCGAGATAAAGACTGGACGACGACATGGGTTTCACCATTGGTCGTAGTGGGAAAGTCAAACGGAGAGCCTCGTTTGTGTCTTGATCTCAGAAGAGTCAACGAAGCGGTATTAAGGGAACATCATCCAATGCCTTCGGTGGACGATTTTTGGGCGAAATTAGGACGCGGACAGCTGTGGAGTAAACTTGTTGTTAAGGAAGCATTTCTTTAGATCGAAATAGACGAGGATTCGCGAGACGTGACAACTTTCATAATCCGACGAGAGTTTTACCGTTTCAAGCGGCTGCCGTTCGGTTTGGTAACTGCTCCAGAGTTATTTGAAAAGGCGATGGATGAAACTCTATCTGGTTGCGTAGGAACAATTTGGTATCTCGATGACGTGCTAATTGAAGGCCAAAATTTGCAGGAGCATGATGAACAGTTGAATAAGGTAATGGAATGTTTGAATTGAATTTAATAAATTTACTGAATAAATGGTTCTTTTCTATCATATGCAGGTTCTTAGTCGATTAAAAAACCGTGGAATAGAATTGACCTGGGAGAAATGCCAATGGCGAGTATCAGAGATAGAATTTTAAGGACACAGTCTTAATCAAGAGGGAATTATGCCAGCTAGAAACCAAATTCAAACTATTATATCGTTCCGTGAACTGCGATGTGAAATAGAAGTTCGTAGTTTTCTTGGGTTGGCAAATTACATGAATAAGTTCGTACCGGTCTGTTCGCACGCATTGGGTGCGTACAAACTGCGTCCACGGACCTGCCCACGCTCGAATGCAGAGCCGATTGCATACGATTGTATCTTTACCATTAACATGAAAGGGACAGGGCTTATACCACGAACGTACCCGAAAGGTATGCATGCTTCACCCATCAGGATCTAAAGGCAAGGACAAGGCAAAAGAGACACAGAAAACTTTCCTCACGGCTACACATGTCCTCTAGACGCGTTGTCTATGCGTCTCGCTCAGTATCACAGCGGCATACGGCAGGTAAGCAGCACAAATGCTGCTTCCTGATACGCACACATGTTTAACGAACACATCTATTCGGGTTGGCTCGGTAAAGGTCGGGTTTACCCGACGGAGTAGCCGGAACGTAAAGGCGCAAACTTTTTCATGATTTTGTATGACTTCGGCTGTTTTGGACTGTACGTGTAGTCGCAGGCATTCAGTTCGATAATAGTGACAAACATCGTGTTATCAGCTTCGCTTCCAATGCATTAACGGACACAGGACATCGTTACTGTCAGACTGAAAAGGAAGCATTAGGTATTGTTTGGTGCGTTGAACGTTTCCAATATTATTTACTAGGAAAAGAATTTGACATATTCACGGATTGTAAGGCATTAAGCTATCTCTTCTCGAAAAGATCAAAACCGTGTGCGCGCATAGAAAGATGGGTATTGCGTTAACAAGCATTCGACTATAGGATCGTGTTTATGTCAGGGAAAGATAATGTAGCTGATGCATTATTTCGGCTTCCAGTACAAAATGCGACACCATTCGATCCATTAGAAGAAATATTTGTAAGAGAAGTGGCAACCAATGCGGCAAATTCTTCAGGGTTGAACTGGAGTGATATAAAAACAGAAAGTAGACAAGACGTAGAAATTCAAGAAGTATTAACGTTATTGAACACGGGAAAAACTAAAGAGCTACCTATCGAGTACCGTGTGATTGCCAATGAATTATGTGAGCTAGGAGGAGTTCTTCTTCGAGGAGATCGGATTGTCGTACCATTAGTTTTAAGGGATAATGTGCTGAAAACGGGCCATGAGGGACATCCGGGCATCACTATGATGAAAAATCATCTAAGATCTCATGTTTAGTGGCCAAAGATGGATGGACAGGTGGAACAATTTGTTAAGAATTGCCAAGGCTGCACACTTGTAGGGGCACCAGCACCTCCGGAACCCTTACAACGAAGCAAATTACCTGTTTCTCCTTGGCACATAATTGCCTTAGATTTGCTCGGTCCTCTCCCAGAAGGACAACATCCCCTAGTAGTAATCGATTGCTACAGCCGATTCATGGAAGTGTGTGAAATGGAAACGACAACTACCAGAGATGTTATAAAAGAACTTTCAACAATGTTTAGTCGGTACGGCATTCCAATTGCACTGAAACGCGCAACGCGCCACAACTTAGCAAAGAATTTACGGAATGGAAGGAGTTTTGTGAGACGAATGGTATTAAACTCATGAATACCATTCCCTATTGGCCTCAATCGAACGGAGAGGTTGAACGTCAAAATCGATCAATTCTAAAACGGTTGCGTATGTCCCAAGAACTTAAACGAGACTGGCGTCAGGAACTATATCTGTACCTACTAACATACCATTCAACCAAGCATCCGACTACGGGAAAATCTCAGGGAGAAATCATGTTTGGTCGACGGACCAAGTGCAAATTACCGTTTGTTGGAACCTTATAACAGCGGCTTAGGATGGTTCCAACGACCTGTCAATATTATCGTTAGGAAGAGAGAAAAAGAGGAAAGCAGAGGAGAAAAAGAGAGAGAATATGCAACAAAATAGCATAAAAAGGGTTCGAAAGACAAACCACGGGGGTATTACCAAATAAACAGCGGAATAAAGAGACCAATTTTTTGGCAACATCTTACGATTAAAACTAAAACTATCGAAGTGTTCGGCATTAAATTATTTTTCCGCTTTATTTTCTAACAATCCAAAAAATTGCGGTCAACTTTCGAGTCGAAATATCGTTTCGCGGATCTAAGTCAAAGTAAGTCGCGCGGGCGTTTCTATCGCGTAAATAAAACCTTGTGTCGTGAGTGATGAGTGAAGGGAAGGCAGAGTACGCGTCGTATGCGGAGGGTGAAACTAGCTACCGAGAGACGAGTCCAATGGTGGAAATCGAGAACGTGGCCATTGACCCTAGCGGAGCATCGTTCATCCTGGGAACATTGCGCGAGGCTGCCATCCCGTCGGAAGTAGACACCCCCGGAAGGTATATTCCTGTGTCAGGAAAATTGATGCCTTATGAGTGGGTGCAGAGTAAGGCGGGAACTTCACATCGCTTCAAATTCACCACGTCGGAAGTAGTTACCTTGAGGAGCATTCCCGAAGCGGGAAACGCAAGACCTCGCAAACAGGTGCAGAGTAAGGCGGGTGAGTTGCACGGGTACGAGACGCAAAGATCGCGGGTCGGGACGGAAGGGACGCGATCCGCGCACGAAGGTCGACGATATAAAAAATATAAACTCCAACGAAAGCTGCGGACACTCAATGACGAGGATGTCAAAAACGGCTTAACGCAGCACACAGATTGTGACATTCCGGTGAAATTGGAAAAAGATTTCACGATATGGTCTCGCGGCGTGGAACTTTCAATGAGGAAGAGCACAGCGAAAGAAGATGGCCAATCGCGAACCTGAGGTCATGACCTATATAACTACAACACTCACACCAGTAAGGACTGCGCGACACAACATGTTCAAACACTGTATTCGATCTATCTAACACATATACACTATCTGAACAACGCAACACACTCGCGACTGATGTTGCATATCGGATATGCTACAAACTGCAAAATATCGATACGCTTGATGTATATGGTATCTTTGAGAGAAAAAGAACATTATGAACACGCAACACGCACTAGTGAAAATACGCAGCAGCCCATAGAACACTTGAAGGACGCTAAGCACTCAGGGTTCCAAATACAGCCTTCACAAACGGCCAGCATCGCACAAGATGATGGCACAATGGCGTACCTTGATTGTATGAGAACAAGGAAAGCCCTTGCGAAGGTGTTGATCGTTGCATTATGGAGCTGGTTGACGTTCTATGCGGTGATAGTGATTTGTCTTCATACCTGGCACGACCTGGTACATAAAGATTCAGAAATGAACCTTTTCCACCCCAGAAGAAACTGCAGCAGATCGAGCCATATGGTGGTGGGTTCAGAGGGGAGCCAGCTATTTCAACCAATAGTACGGCCCATCCCGGTTACCGCAACACGAAGAGACTACAGCTGGTTGAAACGGAACAAATAGCGAGCGACGTTACACCTGTACCCTTACGGAGGTGTCCGGAGGAATCTCGAGTTCCCTGGTGTTCTATACTGCCATGAGGCCAGGAAGATGGCATCAGCGCTAAAGACGATCTTCCCAAAGCAGTTGCAAAGCGACCGACGTAAATTCGAAGTGTTGAGAAGCTCAATTCGGGAACAAAGGTATGAAAAGTTGTTAACCTAAAACAAAAGCATTTTCATTTTAGCTAAAGCAGTGAACCAAAGATGTATTAACTTAACCAAGGCGGGCGAACAAGAACTCCCAGCGGATAGGAAACGACCAGCAGCTGTTTAGGTTAAGCCGGCTCCCAAGACAAAGCCCACGGCATGCGTGTATATCCTGTGAGCGTTGATGTAAAGGCAAATTTGCGATGGCTGAGCTTTTCACATGGAAACCAAGTGATAAAAACGAGCTTTAAAAAATAATTTAAGATTTTCGGCTAATACACCATCAGCGAAAGCACATGTAATTAGCGAACGATAACAACAACACGCCATCTTAACTTGACAGGTCGTATTAACACAGCATCAGGATATGAATCAGCGAAGAGCTATAAACGACAAACAATGCGGAGATGCAGATTGCGAGATTATGACAGACAAACCTACAAATAACTATGCGCACGAGCGATCGTCATGACAAGTGCAGCGACATTTGAAGTAAAATGCCAGGAGACTGCGCCACACTTGGGGGACATTGTTGGAACCTTATAACAGCGGCTTAGGATGGTTCCAACGACCTGTCAATATTATCGTTAGGAAGAGAGAAAAAGAGGAAAACAGAGAAGAAAAAGAGAGAGAATATGCAACAAAATAGCATAAAAAGGGTTCGAAAGACTAACCACGGGGGTATTACCAAATAACCAGCGGAATAAAGAGACCAATTTTTTGGCAACATCTTACGATTAAAACTAAAACTATCGAAGTGTTCGGCATTAAATTATTTTTCCGCTTTATTTTCTAACACCGTTATTGTCATCTTTTCAGGAGGACCCGGAAGTAAGAGATAGAGACACGTTGATAAAGAGAAAGGGAAACAATATGCTGATAAGCGACGGGGTGCGCAAGAAAGCTCGATTGAAGAAGGGACGAAGTGTTGGCTAAGAGAATACGGAAAACGAACAAACTAGATACAGATAAATTTTTTTGACAGATAAATATATCAAACCGATCCGTTTGACAGATAAATACATGCGCAATCTGTGATTGCGCATCGTTTATTGATACGGTGACAGGATTATTCATGAAGGACGACCGACAGGAACGGACACGCTACTACAAGACGTAAGCCACTGAATTCTGCGTATAATTATTTGTGTGCTCTTCCGAATTGTGTTCAATATTATTAAAACGGCCAATTAACCTTCCGCCACCCGTAAAACGCTTGGTCGTTACATCTCAGAAGTGGGATTACCAACAAAAATCGGCTACGAAGTCGCCTAACCGGCCTGTATCCGTGTGTAGCGGAACTTGGGGCAAGTGTGCCACCTTAAGCATTTCAAGTCATAACTCACTAAAACGTGTTTTTCAAAAGCCGATTTAAATCTCATAACCATTTTACATCTATTTCCTCACTTATAAATGAGTTTCGCTTGAAAAAAGTGCAAACAAAACAGTTTTTGAAGCGTTTTAAAAAGGGTCCAAAAAGACGTTGTTTTTTGGGCTATGGGGCAAGAGTGCCACTCGTATGGGGCAAGACGGCCACCTGGTTAAAATAACCGTATTTTTTAGATAATTGGAAATTATTACGTTTGTACCACTAGTGTATGTATTCCTACATGTATTTAGTCACCAATGAACCCTTTTTTACCACCAACTGTACCACAATATGGTTTGTTACTGTTCTGTTTTTCTGGCGTGGAATCCGCTCACAATAGCGCACCATTCCGCAGCACGCTACAACAATGTTTACATTTTTGACAGCTCGTGCCTATGAAAGATAGTGGCACACTTGCCCCAAATAGAGATGGCTCTTTTGCCCCAAAAGTTGTAACTTTTTTGAAATGGAATTTTTCAGTGACAAAAAGAAAGTTTTTTTCAAACCCCACAAAAAATTTCACGTTTTCTCAGCTATACGGTGGTGTAAATATTTTCTCGGTTGATTGTTCGCATGATTTTTGAGAGCTTATTTGGTTGGATTAAAAGATTATAATATTCTGCTCAATTTTGAAACTCAATATAAATCAGTTTAAAACAATGGAAAATATCGATTGGTCTATATGAAATTAGGCTCAGAATACCTAGTCATTGGAAAGCAACAAACTGTATACACAATTGATCATTAATCTAAAGTTTTTAAGGAAAAATGCTTGGTGGCACTCTTGCCCCGTATGGCACACTTGCCCCAAATTCCGCTACCTGTGTAGGTGTGTATGATACAACGTCATTTTCCATCATGCAGAGGAAAAAAGAACTTCGTCGGGCGCTTATCGAGGCCGGCGTGGACGTGCCGGATACCGCTACCGCCACACAACTCCGACAGCTTTACAGGGTTTCACACTTTATCTCAAGACCACAGGTCCCCGCATTTGTATTTGTTGTTCAAAACCCGAAAAGGATACCCTACCCGCAAATTTCCGTTAAATGCCTTCTAATCGCCTTGTAATCGCCGGCGAATTGAAGGCGATCAGCAGTGCATTTAGCAGTAATTAAATGCCTTTGAAATATGTCAATGAAAAATTTCGCTTTTAATTTGAAATTTGAAATTGCAACTGTCAAAAGAAAACCTTACAAGTGTCTTCAACACTGCACTGTTGTAGTGTTCCCTGATATGAGCGTAAGATTCGATAGCACGATTTACGTGTTATGTTCTCTTGCGTTAAGCTCTGAGCTATTTCACTTTATTAATGATGGTCTGCATTATTCGGTTGTTAAAGACCAACCCGTTGAAAGATGTTAATATATCAAACTCATTTCGATAAATCTAATAAAATGAGAAATGAGATGCATATTTCTCCCATCCTGATAATGATGGGTGAAGATAGAGTAATTATTATGTTTTTTAAAAAGGTATTATTTTCATTTTGCTTCACAAAAAGTTTGTTTATATTCATTATAGCAAGAAAATATTAATATAAAAATAAATAAGCACAGAAAAAAGATCATAAAAATCAGGATTTGAATACACGCTTTCTCGGTTCGGAACCAAAAGCGTTGTCACTGCTCTATTTGGCAGTTACATTTAGGGTGCAAAACCAGTATATATACAAGCGAAGATGGCGGCAAGCTATCTGTTCTCGTTGAATCAAAAAGTTTAAATATTTCGAAAAGAACCCGTTACAGCCTTGAAAGTTTCGGTTGAAATCTTAATTCGCCTTCTAAGGCGACTAAGGCCTTAAATGCCTTCTGAATGCCTTGGTGTTTCTAATACACTGATGTACACAAAAGTTATACGTGGAAAAAATACTCGACCGCATGTCCTCGGCGCGGAACAGTGTGTTCGAGTAATGTGCCGCAGATTCAGCATTGCATCCGATGAATTCAGGTATCATCAACGTTTTCAAGCATCATATCGCAGTCTTGGCATTGGCTAAGACAGATTCGGGAAGGGGTCCCGCGGTCTTCAGATAAAGTGTGAAACCCTGTATTCATCCCTCGAGCCGGTCGCTCGTTCCTCCCGTGCGGCGTCGACCACCACCTCGGCAACGACACCGGCTCCCGCTTGTACAAACACCAAGAGGCCGCCATTTTGTGCTTTCCACATGACAATGGCGACGACGATTTTGCGCATCATGAAAATGTTGCGAACGCTGCCGTTTCGATGAAAAATACCACTGATGCCGTTCCCGTCCTTCCTTCTACCCAAGATGTGGCCGCCGCCCTTCCCCGCGGCCCTGACTACATCGAGGCCCAATTTGAGAAGCTGCGATAGCAGCAGCAACTTGCTGAATTACGCCAAAAGGTGCACCAACTTGAAACGCAGCAGCCAGCCGCCCTTTGCGTAAAGGACTTTGAAGCTTTCATCGAGCCACTCGACGCCGATAAGAACCCGAATGTCATCCGTTGGTTCCGCGACTTGGAGCGTCTTTTTGCACTTTGCCGAGTGCGCGATGCAGATAAATTTTTCTTCACCCTTCAGCTTCTCACCGGCACAGCCGCTAACGTCGCTAAAGAACTTGTTGTCATCACTTATGATGAGTTGAAGAAAGAGTTGAGCGACAATCTTCACGTCGTTGCTACGCCCGAGATCGTTTATTGCCAACTCCGTAACCGTCGATTGCGGCCCCAGGAATCCGCCCTGCATTACTTGTTTGACATGCAGCGCATCGCAGGCCAAGCCAGTATCGCCGATTCAGAACTGATCCCGATCGTCATCGACGGCTTGGGAAGCCGGTCAATTACGTCGAGTCTGCATTTCATACCCCTAACGATGGACGACTTCCGGAAGAAATTGAAACTTTTCGAATCTTGCCGTCACCTGTGCACCACCAGGCCCCCTTCCGTTGATGCCCGGGCCACAACGAACAGCCGTATGGAACGGCCCCGCCCATCGCAGGAACCCATCAGCTGCTTCAACTGCTCCCGATTCGGACACCTTCAGAACGCGTGCCATTGGATGCCGATGGATGTTTTCGTTGTTTCCAGACTGGACACGTTTACCATAACTGCCCTGAACGTCGGGCCAACGCCACTGTCGAGGGCAATAGTTGACAGTTGACAGCTGACGACTGAGTGTGTTTTCTCACTGTGCTCCGAGTAAATTCGTGAATTATTTCGTTATTTCGGCCTAATTTTTCGTCAAACTGCCAAACTGTGACATAAGCTGTCTCTGGTAGTCCTGCCTTCAATTGTTCGCCACAACCTTTCCTGACTTAGCTGTATTCCTGCGTTTGTTCCTGAGTCCTGTGGCATCTATCTGCAACGGCAACTAAAATGGAGGGAGTTTGTTGTGACTGCTCTGTGCCACTTGAATCGCTTGAATGTGGTATTATGTGCTCGTTCTGTGATGCTGTATATCACTCAGCGTGCACTAAATTACCTTCCACTGTGATCGAAGAGGTAAAATGGACGGCATCTCTTCATTGGAGCTGTGTAGGGTGTTCGAATGCTCTTGGCAACCCACATAGTAAAGCAGTCAAAACAACGGGTATGCAGGTCGGCTTCCAGGCGGCTCTTACTGCCGCTGTCGAGGTGATGAAAGCTGCTTTAGTCCCGCCTGTGATGCACGAAATCCGTGAGGGCTTTGCCAGTTTTGCCGCGGCTCACCAAGCTCCTAGCGAACGCTTCAACGTACCGCCCCCAGATGCCCTCCCGAGTGGAAAGCGTAGAAGGTTGTTCCGTGACGTTGTTGCATCCACGGAAGCCATTGTTGTTGACAATGCTCCACTATACCCTGTAAATACAGACACCGACAATACTCACCAAAGAAATCGCCCTTCACTACCACCAATAATCACAGGAACCGATACCACCACCACGTCGATCCCAACCGTGTCACAACTACCAAGAACAAACTATAGTGCCGATTATGTGACTCAACTGCTTGAGAAAAAGTATCAAAAATGCTCATTTTCTATAATGATCCGTGTTAGAGAACTCAGTTTGTCTCTGGTTTAATATATCGAACTGAACGAAGGTCATTTGCATCACCTGACTCAAACGGAGACCGTTTTTTGTCCAACAGCTTTCCGTTAGGTTAAAGCTACGGAAAGCGTTTTGTTATACGGTTTAACTACTAAAAAATAAATATATTTAACCACACGAATTGCATGTAATAACATTCAAAAGAGATTTTTTGTAATTGTTCACTGAAAAGGGTTGGAATAACAAAATACATAGAAATTAGATATGATTTCTGTGTTTTTGTTATTTTTTTTAGCAAGCTCTACTTTTCATGACATTGCCAAACACATTTAAAGAACAATAATATGCCACACGTAGAAAAAAAAAATAATTGGTACGAGACTTCCTGCGTTACGCGTTGCAGTTTGTTTTGACAAATAAATCCATTTGAGATCAATTTGGTAGCAATGTCTCGAGTCAACGAAAGAAGTCTCTAACAAGCTTGTATAATACCGATTTCGTTTCAGTTCGTGTAGCGCGGTTTGTTTGATACTTTTCCGTTTGAATCAGATAATCGACACTTATATGTGGCTACATCTGTCTAAGTTGGCTAATACCGTCACCGTTGACCAGGTAGTGTCGATGGTAAAATCACAGTTGGACACCACGGACGTCATCGCTTTTAGATTGCTGAAAGCGGGAACAACCATTAGCTCGGTTAGTTCACTAACTTTTAAGGTCAGAATTATCGCGGCTCTTGGAGATAAAGCACTTACCGCAGGATCTTGGCCGGTCGGGCTTGGTGTGCGTGAGTTTATCTCACTCCCACAAGGGCCGTCTCACCATCGTCCTGAATTTACCAACACAAACACACCTATACCTGCTCGACATGGCCCGATGCACCTTGTACAATTATCACCCGATATGAATTGTACTTTAATATCGCCTGCTCCATCAAAAACAACTACAGCCACATCAAACACCGTTAAAATGCACCAAACCACTATTCAACACTTTTTCTTAAGTAACTATCACACAACTGTTTCCTCAAAAGGCACTGACTAACACGTCTAACAAGACTAACAACACGTCAACGACACGATCTCTCACCGATGACCATGCACCAACCTACACACACTTACCACTCAATGTCCGTTCCACGTCTATAACTGTATACTATCAGAACGTGCGGGGTTTACGATCCAAAGCTGATGAGTTCCGTTTAACTGTATTAGAAGCGGACTATGATGTTGTGGTACTCACTGAGACTTGGCTCGATCCCAGCCTTCCCACAGCTCTCCTATTTGGCGATGCGTACTGTGCCTATCGATGCGATAGAAATGCCGCAAACAGCTCTCTATCTCGAGGCGGTGGAGTACTAATTGCGGTGAGTTCCGCTCTCCGCTCTCATGCGCTTCCAGTGCTTGCGCAAACACTTGAATTCGCTTGCATCTGCATTCAGCTCCCGATGTACCGATTATACATTGCTGCGGCCTATCTTCCTCCCAACAATAGCACGGACGAAGGAAAAATAAATGCATTACTGGACACCGTCAACAGCATTTGCGACACACTAGGTCCAAACGACAGATTCGTGCTCGTGGGAGACTTTACCAACCCGCTCTTCTCCTCCTGCGCCTGCGCATCGAATCATGAAACCCCTTTTGTGTTTTTTGAACCTCATACTAGTTCAGTTCGTAGCGCCCAATTCGTCGATGGACTGCACCAGAATGCGCTTTGCCAACTTAATAACAACACTAACTCTATGGGGCGCATTTTAGACCTTGCATACGGAAATTGGTGAAGTGCAACAACTTCTTCGCTCATACGCGTCAGCGAGCACCCGCTGCTGCCAATAGACTGCTATCACCCACCGCTCGAATTTGATTTGGAAATCACAGCATCGTCTATGAATCACGCTACCACTGTTACGGAAATAAAGCTCAATTACGCACGTGCTGACCTTACTAAACTCAAGAGACTGATCTGCTCCTTCAACCAATCCTTTGAATGCTCAAACTATACATCTATTGACCATGCCACGAACGATTTCTCAGAGTTTATGCGGGCCGCATTGCGTGAATGTGCTCCTATTAAAAAGCCCCATCGCGGACCGCCGTGGGGTGACCGCACATTACATGCCCTAAAAAAAGCAAAGCGAGCCGCTTATGACTATTTGCGCGCTAGTCGATCCACACCGTGTCGGCTTTACTACAATGGTGTTCATGCACTTTATCGACGTTATAATAGAGTCTGCTATCGTCGATATATACGCCACACTGAACGAAGCTTGCGAAAGTACCCTCGCCGCTTTTGGAGCTTTGCCGACAACATGCGCAAGTCAACTGGCCTCCCGGGACTATTAGGTATAAGGATAATTGTGCACACCATTAGATATTTCCACTGTTCGCCACGCGTTTCGAGGATAGCTTCATCTCTAACATCACAAATCCGGAGGCTGTTGCTTCCGCACTCGTGAACACTCCGGCAGATGCAATTTATGTCACGCTACCTATCGCCACCGAGACCCTGGTCACCCAAAAATCGAGCGCCTTAAGTCGTCATACTCCGAGGGGCCAGATGGTATCCCAGCGACAATTCTCAAGCGTTGTGCCGTATCGGTAGCTCCTGTTTTAACTAAGATTTTTAACGAATCTCTGCGCACAGGAACCTTCCATCACTGTGGAAGGTCTCATGGCTAACACCCATCCACAAAAAGGCAGCAAAAACGAAGCAGTGAACTATCGAGGTATTACCTCTTTATCTGCCTGCGCCAAAGTGTTCGAGCTCCTCATCTATGAACCATTAATAGCATCTGCCGGCAAATACATCAGCACCAACCAACATGGATTCATGCCTAAGAGATCAACTACGACAAATCTGATGCAATTCGTTAGCGGCTGTTATAAGTCCATTGATGATGGTATGCAGGTTGATGCCATTTACACGGACATTAAGGCGGCTTTTGACAGTGTGTCCCACAACATTCTTCTGGCAAAACTTGATAGACTTGGATTATCACCACCCCTGGTAAAGTGGATGAAATCGTATTTATGTGGTCGTTCATATGCAGTTAGAATGGGCTCCCACCAATCAAGATCTATCGGTGCCTCTTCCGCGTACCCCAGGGCAGCAACCTGTGGCCTCTGTTGTTTCTGCTCTACATAAACGACTTGTGCACGGCACTCCCGGATAATAGTTGCCTACTCTACGCAGATGATGCTAAAAACTATCGTGAAATCCGTGAGCCCGAGGACCATCTTCAACTTCAAGCCACTTTGACTGAATTTGTCTCCTGGTGCAAGCGTAACGCACTAAGCGTCTGTATCGATAAATGCGCCATAATCTCATTCAGCCGTTCAAGAACTCCAGCGCTGTTTAATTATACGCTTGATGGTCAGAACCTCGAAAGAGTGAACTGTGTAAAGGATCTAGGAGTCCTCCTAGATGCTAAACTCTCCTTCGAAGAACAGATAGACCAAGTAGTCGCTAGTGGCAATCGTCTACTTGGCTTGGTCATAAACATGACGCGCGAGCTTCGTGATCCTATGTGCTTCAAGACACTGTACTGCGCACTTATCAGACCACTGCTGGAATATGCTAGCATTGTTTGGTGGCCAGCATCTACTCGGGCACTTGCGCGGCTAGAGTCCATTCAACGGAAGGCAACGCGCTTCGCCCTTCGTGATTGGCCGCGTCGTCTCGACTACAGAACTAGGTGTTTGCTGCTTGGGATCCCGCCTCTCGCCGAACGTATTGAGCACACCAGACTGGCATTTATCACGGGAATCTTACACGGAACCATCGACAGTTCCGAGCTACTTTCAAGGATTCACCTCTATGTTCCTGCCAGAATACTTCGTCGCCGACCAATGCTGGCAGTCGCTGAAACCCGAACAACATTTGGCTCTCGCAACCCCCTTCTTTGTATGTGCCGTCTTTTAAATTCAGCTGACGATATTTACGAGCCTGGAATGACGATAACAGAACTCACTTCGCTTTTAAGTGTTCGGAATGCGTTCAACAATAACAATATATAAATGTTCTGTTCGTTATCTTATGTGTATTGTAAACTAATTTTGACTCGAGAGGGCTTCATAGTCCATCGATTAATAAACTAAACTAAACTAAACTAAACTAAACTAAACTAAACTAAAATAGTAGTTCGGACGAAGCTCTCGTCACAAATCAAGAGGTGAGTTTGTACCGGTTAAAATGCTAGGACCTCTTTCCGTTACCGAATACTGCACTATGATTAAGGGACCACTTTACTCTCGAGGAAAAATCGATTGTACTATTCGATTTAAGAATCATTCCGTTCGATACTCTTTTATTATATTACCTGGAATTGCGTGGCCAGTCATTATCGGTCGCGATTTAGTGAACTCACTTAATATTTTTCTTACGTATTCATCTCTTACAACTGTAGGGATCAAGAGTGAGAGAGAGAAGTTTTGTGAAATCAGTGAGAGCGAAAAATATTGAAACATGCAAAAATGAGGATGAAAGAGGAGAGATTGGACGAAAGCAGAGATAGAGATGGAGAAGGCGCGCGGAAAAGGAGACGGACGTCTACCCGGTAGCTAGCGGTAGCTGGGATCAAGAGAGAGTGACTCCGAGAGTGAATCGAGAGAGAGAGTGTGAGAGAGAGAGAGAGAGAGAGAGAGAGAGAGAGAGATCGTGAGATCAGGGAGAGAAGACAAGTCTGGCGACAGGGAGAAATAAAGGAGCCCGGGTCAGTCTTGTGGTTGATCGCAACGAGATCGGTTGAGCGTGAAAAAAAAAAAAGAAACTAAATAAAAAAAGTTTAAAAATATTTAAAATGTGTGACGATTACGACAATGGCTTCATGCATTATGTGGTGACGAGTAGAAAACGCCCTTAGGCACTCAGGAGCTGCGCGCCTCGGACGTGAGTGTGTTCGGGTTTAGCCAGGGATCGTGAGGACACTCTTGGATAAGCGGTCAAGCGAGTAGGAACGCGATTAGGAAGTAAGTGGAATAAAAAAGTATCCTGTTAGCTGTGTAAGTAACGCCGTGTTGTTTACGTATGATATTCGAACCACCCAAAACGTAACGTGTGGCGACGAGTGATAAAAAAGCGGTGTTAAAAGAAAATTGTATGTGTGTGTCAGGTATGTCAAATGGCGGCCCGCGGGGCGCATGCGGCCGCGAGAATATTTTGAGAATTGCTAAAAGCACTGCAAACCATAATCTGTTATTACTATTTGTGTTTGTGGTTTCAGATGTCCGTTCACTTATTTTAGTAACACATTAAAATTTGCACAACTAAAATGTTACAACAACAAACAAACTTTATTACTAAACACATTAAAATTTTGTTGAACATTAAAACCCCGGCGCAGCCGCGTAACGGTAACCGCACTCGTGATCACCCGAGAACCGAATGACCCGGGTGAACGGCCTTCGTGCCCTCGCCGCGATGGCGCGGCCCTTTCGCTCCGTCACACGGTCGCCCTCGACGGACAGCTCGGGTGACGTCCAGGCTTGTCGCACCCTGCGAACAACCCAGAGCCACAATGTTGCGCGACGCTGTCCGTCTCCACAACAATTTGACAAAGTGTTTTAAATTTTCCAAAGAAGAACAATACTTTTGTTGGTATATTTTTTGGAACTAACATGAATGTACCCATAACATCTCATAAACTTTTTCTACACAATCGTACATATCAATCGAGACCCTTAAGAATCATTGAATGGAATGTATGCTCAGTCGTATTATGGTTCGATTAAATTCTGAATATTAGCATAATTTTGTGCACACTCGATTGCACATTATGTATGGAAAAATAGATTTTCGTGAACTGTCTACAAACGAAAAAGGAATGAAAATAACTTGATACATACACTAGGAAACTTCGCAACAACTTGTGTTGCAACAGTTCCGTTCGGTGCCGTCCGAAGCCTATAGAGCCGTTTAGAGCCATTCGGAACCGTTGGAGTCATCGGTTGTCCCACCGAATTTGACATCTCCATGCCCCCGACTGCCAAGTAAAGATTCATTTGGCTCCGATTTTTTTTCCGACCTTAGAATGTTAATCATTAATGTTTGATGGAGCCACTTCTATTTTTTTTGTCATAATCATGCCACCCTAAATGTTAATAAAAGTGATTGTAGCCAAGTTGGAATTATTTGAACCCCACCCACATTCTGCAAGACGAATTAATGTACTCTCCAACCTCCCCAAAAATCGAAACCAAATTATATGATTACGCTTAAGCCTAAAGGATTTAGATCAAGGATAAAATCAATCGAATGCCGAAGTCTTGCAATACAAAGCTTATTAATGGATAAGCTCACACAGTCTTCATTCCTCAATTCGCGAATCATCTCCCTTGAAGTGTAAAAAAAAAAATCCCGATCTGTCTGGGATCACACACCACGAATCTTCGTCAGATAAAATTTAGATTAGATTATCCGGCGCTACAACCGCTTTGCGGTCTTGTCCTGCCTCAGGAGTGTCCGAAACCGCTCACGGTTTCGCGCCTTCGTCTGCCAGTCCGTTATCCCGGCCTTAATGGCGGACGCCTCCACGCCATCTTGCCACCTCAATTTGGGCCTACCACGCCTCCTCTGTCCTTGTGGACGGCCTAAAAACTTTACGGGCTGGGTCGTCCGTTTCCATGCGTATAACATGGCCAGCCCACCGGAGCCTGGCGAGATAAAATTATCGTAATTAAAAAAGTTATTCGTGAAATACGGGTTCTTGTTAAATAAATTAATATAGCACCAGAACACTTGGAACTTGGAAATTAGCGAAAATAATGTTAAACACGTGTTATTACAATTTTTCTCTTGATCGGTCAAAAAATTGCAAGCAAATATTTTTTGTTATTCATCCAGCAAAGGATAGCTCGGATTGTTTGAAAAAGATTCACTACAGGCTGCTAGACTTGCCCTACTTCAGTGAAAAAGTGTGTTTGACAGATATTTTCTAGCAGAACGCGAGTAATGAAAAATGTCTTATTTTAATAATAACATTGAAAGTACATTAAACATTTTTCTCATATAAAACAGAGCACATATCAAAAAAGCATCGCGAATTTGTACATAACAAAAGATTCCAGATAAGAAGCGTGGAGTACAAAAAGTCAATTTGTTTAACAATAAAAATCTAAAAAGTATTTTACATAAATATTGGGGTATATTCTCATCATATCCATTCTCATCTTTGAGGCCCGCGAATCACTGAAAATTTGTAGTTGCGGCCCTCTGATGAAATGAGTTTGACACACCTGGTGTATGTGAACATTAACATTATTCCGTGATAAAATTGGTGTTAAAGACAAATATAGCAGCGAGTGAATTGTACGAGAAAAAAGAACTATCAGTGAAAGAAGTATTGTGAAGAAAAGTGGACAAAATTCCGTCTAAACGCAAGCGCAGGAGAATGAATCCAAGGCAGCGAATCATCGGAAGAGGAGCAACGACGGCTTTCGCAGATGTTTTGGCAGCAAAGCGCAGCAGCCGTACACCCAGCCTGCAAGCGGATCGTCCAGTGCGTTCGTGTTGGGGTCATTGGACCAGCAAGCGCGCGGTCAAGTGGCGTCAGTGCAGAATCCGCCATCGCTTGTAACAGCGCCGGCACAAAATGTGGGGGTGTCGCCATCGCTGAGTGCTGCTCCCGGGCAGAATGCGACGATATCGCCATCGCATAATACGGGACAAACGCTTTCTTCCCAACCACAAAATGCTTCGTCACCCGATCTAATGCAGATGATTTTACAATTGCAGATACAAATGAACCAGTTGATCATGCAGAACAACACCAGCCAGAGCGTCAATCTGTGTCCGTTCCAGTGTTTAATCCGGAGCAAATACTGGATTCGTTAAGTTCCCATGTAAGGAATTTCAGTATGACGAGGAAGCTAAAATTACTTTTGCGGCTTGGTATGCACGATATGAAGATTTTTTCGCAAAAGATGCATCGAGGTTAGAAGATGAAGCGAAAGTGCGTTTGTTAGTCAGAACGTTAGGTGCTGCGGAGCATAATCGTTTACGCTAATTTATATTGCCGAGGTATACGCGAGATTTCAGTTTCCAAGAAACGATAAATAAGCTAACGGCTCTGTTTGGTAATAGGGAATCTCTATTAAGCAGAAGGTATAAGTGCCTCAATACAACAAAGGCTCGTGGGGAGGATTATTTGTCGTATGCGTGTCGTGTAAACCGTGTGTGTGTAGATTTTGAAATCGGCAAGATAAGTGAGGAACAAATTAAAATGCCTAGTGTTTGTATGTGGAATTAAAAATGAAGAAGATGTGGAAATAAGGACACGTTTGCTATCGCGTATCGAAGATCGTACAGATATAACGCTAGAAAGCTTGACCGCCGATTGTCAGCGTATTATCAATTTAAAAGAGACAGTGCTATGATAGAAAAAGTTCACGAGGGTAATGTTTATGCCGTAAAAAAAGATGTTAAACAGCAACAGGGTTCCAGCACAGGCAACGAAGCAAGCAACAGTTAAAGTTTTACCGATCATGCTGGACATGCGGAGGACAGCATTTACAACGTGATTGTACTAGATAGCGTATTGTGTGTAACGTGTGTGGTAAACAAGGGCACATAGGGAAAAATTGCTTTCACCGAAGAAAACCGTTTGGATTCCGTCGAAGAATGATAGTGCAGATCTACGTGTGGTTCGAGTAAATGCTATGAGCGTATGTGGTCGGCGGAAGTTCGTGCCTGTAAAACTGTTTGGTATGGATGTGAGGTTACAATTAGATACAGCTTCGGATATTACGGTTATAGATCGTCAGTTATGGAAAAGAATTGGGAGTCCATGTTTAAGGCCAGTGACAATAAGAGCCAAAACACATCATCTGGTGCTAGGTTGCAGCTAAACGGAGAATTTAGAGCACAAGTTGGGATTAAAGAAAAAAGTCTAGTAGCAACAATACGAGTGGCTAATGCGAATTTACGATTGCTTGGTACAGATTTAATCGATCGTTTTAATCTGTGGTCTGTACCGATGGATAGATTTTGCTGTTATATTTCGGAAAATCAAGAGAGGCCAGCGGAAAGTGTAATGAAGATAGAGCAAATTAAAGAGCAATTTCCGACAGTTTTTCGCAACACATTGCGATTGTGTACTAAGGCAAATATAAAGCTGAAGTTAAGAGAAGATGTTGCACCTATTTTCCGTCCCAAGCGGCCTGTAGCTCATGCCATGGAGAGTGCCGTAGATGATGAGTTGAATAGATTAGAAAAACTCGGAGTTATAACACCTACAAATTTTTCTGAATGGGTGGCTCCCATAGTAGTAGTAAGGAAAGCAAATGGGCAAATTAGAATATGTGGCGATTATTCAACAGGGTTGAATTCATCTTTATGTGCTCATGAATACCCCGCTTCCATTGCCTGATGACATATTCGCAAAGCTATCAGGATGCCACATATTTAGCAAGATAGATTTATCTGATGCGTTCCTTCAAGTTCAGATAGACGAAGATTACCGACATATTCTTACACAATCAATACGCATCGTGGCCTATACTACTATAATCGCCTCCCACCAGGCATAAAGGTTGCTCCAGCAGCTTTTCAGCAACTGATCGAACAATGCTAGCTGGAACTAAGAGAGTGTGTGGGTATATGGATGGTTTAATCATCGGAGGCGCAACCGAAGCAGAACATGATAGGCATTTAAAGGATGTGTTAAAGCGAATCGAGGAATATTGATTTACCATCAGAAACGAAAAATGCGAATTTAAAACGAATGAAATAAGATACCTGGGGCACGTAATCGATAGTCGAGGTTTAAGACCAGATCCAAATAAGATTGCAGTGATAAGAAATTTACCGGAGCCTACAAACCTCACTGAGATTAGATCGTTTCTGGGAGCCATAAATTATTATGGAAAATTCGTGCCGAATATGCGTCAGCTCCGATTTCGCTTGGATGAATTATTAAAGCACGGAGAGCGTTTCCAGTGGGATCATAAATGTAAAGAAAAGCGTTTGATCATTTTTAAGAAGATACTTTCATCAAATTTGCTCCTCGCGCACTATAACCCTAATGAAAAGATAGTGGTATCAGCTGATGCATCCTCAGTTGGGTTAGGAGCTACATTGAGCCATAGGTATGCGGATGGTAGTATGAAAGTGGTTCAGCACACGCTTCGAGAGCGTTAACAGAGGCAGAGAAACGATATAGCCAAATTGACCGTGAAGGGTTGGCATAGTTTATGCATTAACAAAATTCCACAGAATGTTATATGGACGGCATTTTTTACTGCATGAGACGGTCATCGACCGCTATTGCAAATTTTTGGCTCTAAGAAAGGCATACCGATTTATACAGCTGTAGTGATATTACAACTTCAAACTATACCAAAAAATATATGACTTTGTGTTTTTATAGTTGCTTAGTGTTTTATTGGTCGATGTTCACTCGGCAGCGTTTTCCTCTTAGATCGGACTTTTTCTGAATCTGCTAAACCTCAACTTATCCTTAATTTTATATTCACGTCGTTTTCGCGCCAAAATTCCTTAATCTATTCCTCATTGGCTAATCCTAATTATCGCCTATTTTACTATTTTTTCCTATTTCCTATCTTATGCTATTCTATTCTATCCTACGTGTAACCTTAATTGTAATTGTATGTGTGTAATGTATATGTGCATAATTAAAATATAACTATGTGTATGTGGTGTAAGTGTATATGTGGTAATTTTTTAAACCTTGCTAGCTATAATTATTCTCTGGCGCGTTTTGCCTATCTTGCAGGCGCTACACTCCCCCCTTTAGAAATGAAAAGCGTATGCTTTTCATTCCTTAATTAATCTATTTTTATGCACTGTACTTAGTTTTTTATTTGTATTTGTATTCTTTATTGTACAGTTAGACATTATCTAACTTTACTACTATGTACGGTCCCTAAGTATTCGGATCTAATTTTTTTCTATTTTCGTTTTTTAGATAAACCGCATCTCCTATTTTTATGATAAGGGGGTTTACATTACTATTTGCTCTAATCTGTCTTCTTTGTTTTTGCTCAATTAAATTTTTACGCGCTATTTTCGCTTGATTTTTTGCAATTGAATTTCATTTCATTAAAATATGCATCATAATGTATACTGGTTCAATATTACCATGGCATAAATCTTGGGGAAGAATTGCTTTTTTTTTTCCACATATTAATTCGTATGGGCTATAGTTCGTATCTGTATGAGGTGTTGTGTTATAATTAATTTCGTAAATTTCAGCCAATCATCGCAATTGTCCCACATGCTCATTTGTAAATGCTCTTAAGTATTCATTGAGTGTTCTGTGGTTTTCTTTCCAAGGACCTATGGTTTCTGGTGATAGGCAGTGGCAAAAGTCTGCTTGATCCCAGCAACTCCGCTACCTTTTTTAATACCTCGTTATTGTATTCAAGGCCTTGATCCGATTTCATCTCAAGAAACCTCCCGTATTTTAATATGCAGTTCTCAACCATGGCCCTAGCTATCGTGTTCGCTTCTTTGTTTTTTTCTGTTGGAATAAGAACAATGTATTTCGAGAGTTCACATTGCATTGTAACGATGTATCTATGATTTTTATTGGGTTTTCGGCAAGGGACCCCACTGTGTCTATACAGAACTACTTCGAAAGGCTTTAAAGGTGTAGTCGTAACATCACTTTTTTTTCTTTTTGTATGTCTTACGATTTTATTTACTTTACATACTTGGCAGCTCTAACGTAATTTTTAATTTTCTTCCTTCATATTCTTCCATTTATATATTTTTCTCTAATTTTGAGGTATAATCGATACTGTCCGACATGTTCCTCCCGAAGGTGACATGTGATAGTTTTCTAAAATATTTTCTTTTTCCTCCTTTTTGAAATCCATTTTGGTGG
>NW_024428428.1:0-29223 GCF_017562075.2 Anopheles merus | reverse complement strand
TCAGAGGCAATTTACTATGTCCTGCGTTGCTCTGATCGAAAATCCAAGAAAATTTGCACTGTGCAACTTTTAATTTCCTTTCCAACGGTGAAGAGATTACGTCTCTAGCTCTTCTGGTTCCAAAGTTATGGCCGTTTGAAATTTCCCTTTTTTTCGGCAAAACAATTTTTTTTTTCGTCAAAACAAGCACTCCAGAATGACTTCAGACGTGGTTTCAAGGATCCCCAAGGGTCATCCAAGCACTCCCAGAGTGACTTCAGACGTTGTTCCAAGTGTCTCCAAGGGTCATCCAAGCACTCCAGAGTGACTTCAGACGTTGTTCCAAGTGTCTCCAAGGGTCATCCAAGCACTCCAGATGACTTCATACGTGGTTTCCAAGTGTCTCCAAGGGTCATCCAAGCACTCCAGAGTGACTTCAGACGTTGTTCCAAGTGTCTCAAGGGTCATCCAAGCACTCCAGAATGACTTCAGATGCTATTGCATGCTCCAATGTACTTAGGATCACCATTTGGCAGTTTCACCAACATTTACATGTTTGTTTTAGTTTATAGAAACCCTTCACTTCAGAGGCAATTTACTATGTCCTGCGTTGCTCTGATCGAAAATCCAAGAAAATTTGCACTGTGCAACTTTAATTTTCCTTTCCAACGGTGAAGAGATTACGTCTCTAGCTCTTCTGGTTCCCAATTAGATGGCCGTTTGAAATTTCAACCCTTTTTTCGGCAAAACAATTTTTTTTCGTCAAAACAAGCACTCCAGAATGACTTCAGACGTGGTTTCAAGGATCCCCAAGGGTCATCCAAGCACTCCAGAGTGACTTCAGACGTTGTTCCAAGTGTCTCCAAGGGTCATCCAAGCACTCCAGAATGACTTCAGACGTTGTTTCCAAGTGTCCCAAGGGTCATCCAAGCACTCCAGAATGACTTCAGACGTGGTTCCAAGTGTCTCCAAGGGTCATCCAAGCACTCCAGAATGACTTCAGATGCTATTGCCTGCTCCATGTACTTAGGATCACCATTTGGCATTTTTCACCAACATTTACATGTTTGTTTTAGTTTATAGAAACCCTTCACTTCAGAGGCAATTTACTATGTCCTGCGTTGCTCTGATCGAAAACCAAGAAATTTGCACTGTGCAACTTTTAATTTCCTTTCCAACGGTGAAGAGATTACGTCTCTAGCTCTTCTGGTTCCAAAGTTATGGCTGTTTGAAATTTCATCCCACTTTTTTTCGGCAAAACCTTTTTTTTCGTCAAAACAAGCACTCCAGAATGACTTCAGACGTGGTTTCAAGGATCCCCAAGGGTCATTCAAGCACTCCAGAGTGACTTCAGACGTTGTTCCAAGTGTCTCCAAGGGTCTTCCAAGCACTCCAGAATGACTTCAGACGTTGTTCCAAGTGTCTCCAAGGTCATCCAAGCACTCCAGAACGCTTCAGACGTTGTTTCAAGGATCCCCAAGGGTCATCCAAGCTCCAGAGTGACTTCAGACGTTGTTGTTTCCAAGTGTCTCCAAGGGTCATCCAAGCACTCCAGAATGACTTCAGACGTTGTTTCCAAGTGTCTCCAAGGTCATCCAAGCACTCAGAATGACTTCAGACGTGTTCCAAGTGTCTCCAAGGGTCATCCAAGCACTCCAGAGTGACTTCAGACGTTGTTCCAAGTGTCTCCAAGGGTCATCCAAGCACTCCAGAATGACTTCAGACGTTGTTCCAAGAGTCCCCAAGGGTCATCCAAGCACTCCAGAATGACTTCAGACGTTGTTCCAAGTGTCTCCAAGGGTCATCCAAGCACTCCAGAGTGACTTCAGACGTTGTTCCAAGTGTCTCCAAGGGTCATCCAAGCACTCCAGAATGACTTCAGATGCTATTGCATGCTCCAATGTACTAGGATCACCATTTGGCATGTTTCACCAACATTTACATGTTTGTTTTAGTTTATAGAAACCCTTCACTTCAGAGGCAATTTACTATGTCCTGCGTTGCTCTGATCGAAAATCCAAGAAAATTTGCACTGTGCAACTTTTAATTTCCTTTCCAACGGTGAAGAGATTACGTCTCTAGCTCTTCTGGTTCCAAAGTTATGGCCGTTTGAAATTTCACCTTTTTTTCGGCAAAACAATTTTTTTTCGTCAAAACAAGCACTCCAGAATGACTTCAGACGTGGTTTCAAGGATCCCCAAGGGTCATCCAAGCACTCCAGAGTGACTTCAGACGTTGTTTCAAGTGTCTCCAAGGGTCATCCAAGCACTCCAGAGTGACTTCAGACGTTGTTCCAAGTGTCTCCAAGGGTCATCCAAGCACTCCAGAATGACTTCATACGTTGTTCCAAGTGTCTCCAAGGGTCATCCAAGCACTCCAGAGTGACTTCAGACGTTGTTCCAAGTGTCTCCAAGGGTCATCCAAGCACTCCAGAATGACTTCAGATGCTATTGCATGCTCCAATGTACTTAGGATCACCATTTGGCATGTTTCATCACCAACATTTACATGTTTGTTTTAGTTTATAGAAACCCTTCACTTCAGAGGCAATTTACTATGTCCTGCGTTGCTCTGATCGAAAATCCAAGAAATTTGCACTGTGCAACTTTTAATTTCCTTTCCAACGGTGAAGAGATTACGTCTCTAGCTCTTCTGGTTCCAAAGTTATGGCCGTTTGAAATTTCACCTTTTTTTTCGGCAAAACAATTTTTTTTCGTCAAAACAAGCACTCCAGAATGACTTCAGACGTGGTTTCAAGGATCCCCAAGGGTCATTCAAGCACTCCAGAGTGACTTCAGACGTTGTTCCAAGTGTCTCCAGGGTCTTCCAAGCACTCCAGAATGACTTCAGACGTTGTTCCAAGTGTCTCCAAGGGTCATCCAAGCACTCCAGAACGACTTCAGACGTGGTTTCAAGGATCCCCAAGGGTCATCCAAGCTCCAGAGTGACTTCAGACGTTGTTCCAAGTGTCTCCAAGGGTCATCCAAGCACTCCAGAATGACTTCAGACGTTGTTCCAAGTGTCTCCAAGGGTCTTCCAAGCACTCCAAATGACTTCAGACGTTGTTCCAAGTGTCTCCAAGGGTCATCCAGCACTCCAGAACGACTTCAGACGTGGTTTCAAGGATCCCCAAGGGTCATCCAAGCTCCAGAGTGACTTCAGACGTTGTTCCAAGTGTCTCCAAGGGTCATCCAAGCACTCCAGAATGACTTCAGACGTTGTTCCAAGTGTCTCCAAGGGTCTTCCAAGCACTCCAGAATGACTTCAGACGTTGTTCCAAGTGTCTCCAAGGGTCATCCAAGCACTCCAGAACGACTTCAGACGTGGTTTCAAGGATCCCCAAGGGTCATCCAAGCTCCAGAGTGACTTCAGACGTTGTTCCAAGTGTCTCCAAGGGTCATCCAAGCACTCCAGAATGACTTCAGACGTTGTTCCAAGTGTCTCCAAGGGTCATCCAAGCACTCCAGAGTGACTTCAGACGTTGTTCCAAGTGTCTCCAAGGGTCATCCAAGCACTCCAGAATGACTTCAGATGCTATTGCATGCTCCAATGTACTAAGGATCACCATTTGGCATGTTTCACCAACATTTACATGTTTGTTTTAGTTTATAGAAACCCTTCACTTCAGAGGCAATTTACTATGTCCTGCGTTGCTCTGATCGAAAATCCAAGAAAATTTGCACTGTGCAACTTTTAATTTCCTTTCCAACGGTGAAGAGATTACGTCTCTAGCTCTTCTGGTTCCAAAGTTATGGCCGTTTGAAATTTCACCTTTTTTTTTCGGCAAAACAATTTTTTTTCGTCAAAACAAGCACTCCAGAATGACTTCAGACGTGGTTTCAAGGATCCCCAAGGGTCATCCAAGCACTCCAGAGTGACTTCAGACGTTGTTTCAAGTGTCTCCAAGGGTCATCCAAGCACTCCAGAGTGACTTCAGACGTTGTTCCAAGTGTCTCCAAGGGTCATCCAAGCACTCCAGAATGACTTCATACGTTGTTCCAAGTGTCTCCAAGGGTCATCCAAGCACTCCAGAGTGACTTCAGACGTTGTTCCAAGTGTCTCCAAGGGTCATCCAAGCACTCCAGAATGACTTCAGATGCTATTGCATGCTCCAATGTACTTAGGATCACCATTTGGCATGTTTCACCCAACATTTACATGTTTGTTTTAGTTTATAGAAACCCTTCACTTCAGAGGCAATTTACTATGTCCTGCGTTGCTCTGATCGAAAATCCAAGAAAATTTGCACCGTGCAACTTTTAATTTCCTTTCCAACGGTGAAGAGATTACGTCTCTAGCTCTTCTGGTTCCAAAGTTATGGCCGTTTGAAATTTCACCTTTTTTTCGGCAAAACAATTTTTTTTCGTCAAAACAAGCACTCCAGAATGACTTCAGACGTGGTTTCAAGGATCCCCAAGGGTCATTCAAGCACTCCAGAGTGACTTCAGACGTTGTTCCAAGTGTCTCCAAGGGTCATCCAAGCACTCCAGAATGACTTCAGATGCTATTGCATGCTCCAATGTACTTAGGATCACCATTTGGCATGTTTCACCAACATTTACATGTTTGTTTTAGTTTATAGAAACCCTTCACTTCAGAGGCAATTTACTATGTCCTGCGTTGCTCTGATCGAAAATCCAAGAAAATTTGCATTGTGCAACTTTTAATTTCCTTTCCAACGTGAAGAGATTACGTCTCTAGCTCTTCTGGTTCCAAAGTTATGGCTGTTTGAAATTTCACCTTTTTCGACAAAAAATTTTTTCCTCAAAACAAGCACTCCAGAATGACTTTAGACGTGGTTTCAAGGATCCAAAGCAACTTTTAATTTCCTTTCCAACGGTGAAGAGATTACGTCTCTAGCTCTTCTGTTCCAAAGTTATGGCCGTTTGAAATTTCACCTTTTTTTCGGCAAAACAATTTTTTTTCGTCAAAACAAGCACTCCAGAATGACTTCAGACGTGGTTTCAAGGCCCCAAGGTCATCCAAGCACTCCAGAGTGACTTCAGACGTTGTTCCAAGTGTCTCCAAGGGTCATCCAAGCACTCCAGAGTGACTTCAGACGTTGTTCCAAGTGTCTCCAAGGGTCATCCAAGCACTCCAGAATGACTTCATACGTTGTTCCAAGTGTCTCCAGGGTCATCCAAGCACTCCAGAGTGACTTCAGACGTTGTTCCAAGTGTCCCAAGGGTCATCCAAGCACTCCAGAATGACTTCAGATGCTATTGCATGCTCCAATGTACTTAGGATCACCATTTGGCATGTTTCACCAACATTTACATGTTTGTTTTAGTTTATAGAAACCCTTCACTTCAGAGGCAATTTACTATGTCCTGCGTTGCTCTGATCGAAAATCCAAGAAAATTTGCACTGTGCAACTTTTAATTTCCTTCCAACGGTGAAGAGATTACGTCTCTAGCTCTTCTGGTTCCAAAGTTATGGCCGTTTGAAATTTCACCTTTTTTTCGGCAAAACAATTTTTTTTCGTCAAAACAAGCACTCCAGAATGACTTCAGACGTGGTTTCAAGGATCCCCAAGGGTCATCCAAGCACTCCAGAGTGACTTCAGACGTTGTTCCAAGTGTCTCCAAGGGTCATCCAAGCACTCCAGAATGACTTCAGACGTTGTTCCAAGTGTCTCCAAGGGTCATCCAAGCACTCCAGAATGACTTCAGACGTTGTTCCAAGTGTCTCCAAGGGTCATCCAAGCACTCCAGAATGACTTCAGATGCTATTGCATGCTCCAATGTACTTAGGATCACCATTTGGCATGTTTCACCAACATTTACATGTTTGTTTTAGTTTATAAAACCCTTCACTTCAGAGGCAATTTACTATGTCCTGCGTTGCTCTGATCGAAAATCCAAGAAAATTTGCACTGTGCAACTTTTAATTTCCTTTCCAACGGTGAAGAGATTACGTCTCTAGCTCTTCTGGTTCCAAAGTTATGGCTGTTTGAAATTTCACCTTTTTTCGGCAAAACAATTTTTTTTCGTCAAAACAAGCACTCCAGAATGACTTCAGACGTGGTTTCAAGGATCCCCAAGGGTCATTCAAGCACTCCAGAGTGACTTCAGACGTTGTTCCAAGTGTCTCCAAGGGTCTTCCAAGCACTCCAGAATGACTTCAGACGTTGTTCCAAGTGTCTCCAGGGTCATCCAAGCACTCCAGAACGACTTCAGACGTGGTTTCAAGGATCCCCAAGGGTCATCCAAGCTCCAGAGTGACTTCAGACGTTGTTCCAAGTGTCTCCAAGGGTCATCCAAGCACTCCAGAATGACTTCAGACGTTGTTCCAAGTGTCTCCAAGGGTCATCCAAGCACTCCAGAATGACTTCAGACGTTGTTCCAAGTGTCTCCAAGGGTCATCCAAGCACTCCAGAGTGACTTCAGACGTTGTTCCAAGTGTCTCCAAGGTCATCCAAGCACTCCAGAATGACTTCAGACGTTGTTCCAAGTGTCTCCAAGGGTCATCCAAGCACTCCAGAATGACTTCAGACGTTGTTCCAAGTGTCTCCAAGGGTCATCCAAGCACTCCAGAGTGACTTCAGACGTTGTTCCAAGTGTCTCCAAGGGTCATCCAAGCACTCCAGAATGACTTCAGATGCTATTGCATGCTCCAATGTACTAAGGATCACCATTTGGCATGTTTCACCAACATTTACATGTTTGTTTTAGTTTAGAAACCCTTCACTTCAGAGGCAATTTACTATGTCCTGCGTTGCTCTGATCGAAAATCCAAGAAAATTTGCACTGTGCAACTTTTAATTTCCTTTCCAACGGTGAAGAGATTACGTCTCTAGCTCTTCTGGTTCCAAAGTTATGGCCGTTTGAAATTTCACCTTTTTTTCGGCAAAACAATTTTTTTCGTCAAAACAAGCACTCCAGAATGACTTCAGACGTGGTTTCAAGGATCCCCAAGGGTCATTCAAGCACTCCAGAGTGACTTCAGACGTTGTTTCAAGTGTCTCCAAGGGTCATCCAAGCACTCCAGAGTGACTTCAGACGTTGTTCCAAGTGTCTCCAAGGGTCATCCAAGCACTCCAGAATGACTTCATACGTTGTTCCAAGTGTCTCCAAGGGTCATCCAAGCACTCCAGAGTGACTTCAGACGTTGTTCCAAGTGTCTCCAAGGGTCATCCAAGCACTCCAGAATGACTTCAGATGCTATTGCATGCTCCAATGTACTTAGGATCACCATTTGGCATGTTTCACCAACATTTACATGTTTGTTTTAGTTTATAGAAACCCTTCACTTCAGAGGCAATTTACTATGTCCTGCGTTGCTCTGATCGAAAATCCAAGAAATTTGCACTGTGCAACTTTAATTTCCTTTCCAACGGTGAAGAGATTACGTCTCTAGCTCTTCTGGTTCCAAAGTTATGGCCGTTTGAAATTTCACCTTTTTTTCGGCAAAACAATTTTTTTTCGTCAAAACAAGCACTCCAGAATGACTTCAGACGTGGTTTCAAGGATCCCCAAGGGTCATCCAAGCACTCCAGAGTGACTTCAGACGTTGTTTCAAGTGTCTCCAAGGGTCATCCAAGCACTCCAGATGACTTCAGACGTTGTTCCAAGTGTCTCCAAGGGTCATCCAAGCACTCCAGAATGACTTCATACGTTGTTCCAAGTGTCTCCAAGGGTCATCCAAGCACTCCAGAGTGACTTCAGACGTTGTTCCAAGTGTCTCCAAGGGTCATCCAAGCACTCCAGAATGACTTCAGATGCTATTGCATGCTCCAATGTACTTAGGATCACCATTTGGCATGTTTCACCAACATTTACATGTTGGTTTTAGTTTATAGAAACCCTTCACTTCAGAGGCAATTTACTATGTCCTGCGTTGCTCTGATCGAAAATCCAAGAAAATTTGCACTGTGCAACTTTTAATTTCCTTTCCAACGGTGAAGAGATTACGTCTCTAGCTCTTCTGTTTCAAAGTTATGGCCGTTTGAAATTTCACCTTTTTTTTCGGCAAAACAATTTTTTTTCGTCAAAACAAGCACTCCAGAATGACTTCAGACGTGGTTTCAAGGATCCCCAAGGGTCATTCAAGCACTCCAGAGTGACTTCAGACGTTGTTCCAAGTGTCTCCAAGGGTCTTCCAAGCACTCCAGAATGACTTCAGACGTTGTTCCAAGTGTCTCCAAGGGTCATCCAAGCACTCCAGAACGACTTCAGACGTGGTTTCAAGGATCCCCAAGGGTCATCCAAGCTCCAGAGTGACTTCAGACGTTGTTCCAAGTGTCTCCAAGGGTCATCCAAGCACTCCAGAATGACTTCAGACGTTGTTCCAAGTGTCTCCAAGGGTCTTCCAAGCACTCCAGAATGACTTCAGACGTTGTTCCAAGTGTCTCCAAGGGTCATCCAAGCACTCCAGAACGACTTCAGACGTGGTTTCAAGGATCCCCAAGGGTCATCCAAGCTCCAGAGTGACTTCAGACGTTGTTCCAAGTGTCTCCAAGGGTCATCCAAGCACTCCAGAATGACTTCAGACGTTGTTCCAAGTGTCTCCAAGGGTCTTCCAAGCACTCCAGAATGACTTCAGACGTTGTTCCAAGTGTCTCCAAGGGTCATCCAAGCACTCCAGAACGACTTCAGACGTGGTTTCAAGGATCCCCAAGGGTCATCCAAGCTCCAGAGTGACTTCAGACGTTGTTCCAAGTGTCTCCAAGGGTCATCCAAGCACTCCAGAATGACTTCAGACGTTGTTCCAAGTGTCTCCAAGGGTCATCCAAGCACTCCAGAGTGACTTCAGACGTTGTTCCAAGTGTCTCCAAGGGTCATCCAAGCACTCCAGAATGACTTCAGATGCTATTGCATGCTCCAATGTACTAAGGATCACCATTTGGCATGTTTCACCAACATTTACATGTTTGTTTTAGTTTATAGAAACCCTTCACTTCAGAGGCATTTACTATGTCCTGCGTTGCTCTGATCGAAAATCCAAGAAAATTTGCACTGTGCAACTTTTAATTTCCTTTCCAACGGTGAAGAGATTACGTCTCTAGCTCTTCTGGTTCCAAAGTTATGGCCGTTTGAAATTTCACCTTTTTTTCGGCAAAACAATTTTTTTTCGTCAAAACAAGCACTCCAGAATGACTTCAGACGTGGTTTCAAGGATCCCCAAGGGTCATCCAAGCACTCCAGAGTGACTTCAGACGTTGTTTCAAGTGTCTCCAAGGGTCATCCAAGCACTCCAGAGTGACTTCAGACGTTGTTCCAAGTGTCTCCAAGGGTCATCCAAGCACTCCAGAATGACTTCATACGTTGTTCCAAGTGTCTCCAAGGGTCATCCAAGCACTCCAGAGTGACTTCAGACGTTGTTCCAAGTGTCTCCAAGGGTCATCCAAGCACTCCAGAATGACTTCAGATGCTATTGCATGCTCCAATGTACTTAGGATCACCATTTGGCATGTTTCACCAACATTTACATGTTTGTTTTAGTTTATAGAAACCCTTCACTTCAGAGGCAATTTACTATGTCCTGCGTTGCTCTGATCGAAAATCCAAGAAAATTTGCACTGTGCAACTTTTAATTTCCTTTCCAACGGTGAAGAGATTACGTCTCTAGCTCTTCTGGTTCCAAAGTTATGGCCGTTTGAAATTTCACCTTTTTTTCGGCAAAACAATTTTTTTTCGTCAAAACAAGCACTCCAGAATGACTTCAGCCGTTGTTCCAACTGTCTCCAAGGGTCATCCAAGCACTCCAGAATGACTTCAGACGTTGTTCCAACTGTCTCCAAGGGTCATCCAAGCACTCCAGAATGACTTCAGCCGTTGTTCCAAGAGTCCCCAAAGGTCATTCAAGCACTCCAGAGTGACTTCAGACGTTGTTCCAAGTGTCTCCAAGGGTCTTCCAAGCACTCCAGAATGACTTCAGACGTTGTTCCAAGTGTCTCCAAGGGTCATCCAAGCACTCCAGAACGACTTCAGACGTGGTTTCAAGGATCCCAAGGGTCATCCAAGCTCCAGAGTGACTTCAGACGTTGTTCCAAGTGTCTCCAAGGGTCATCCAAGCACTCCAGAATGACTTCAGACGTTGTTCCAAGTGTCTCCAAGGGTCATCCAAGCACTCCAGAATGACTTCAGACGTTGTTCCAAGTGTCTCCAAGGGTCATCCAAGCACTCCAGAGTGACTTCAGACGTTGTTCCAAGTGTCTCCAAGGGTCATCCAAGCACTCCAGAATGACTTCAGACGTTGTTCCAAGTGTCTCCAAGGGTCATCCAAGCACTCCAGAATGACTTCAGACGTTGTTCCAAGTGTCTCCAAGGGTCATCCAAGCACTCCAGAGTGACTTCAGACGTTGTTCCAAGTGTCTCCAAGGGTCATCCAAGCACTCCAGAATGACTTCAGATGCTATTGCATGCTCCAATGTACTAAGGATCACCATTTGGCATGTTTCACCAACATTTACATGTTTGTTTTAGTTTATAGAAACCCTTCACTTCAGAGGCAATTTACTATGTCCTGCGTTGCTCTGATCGAAAATCCAAGAAAATTTGCACTGTGCAACTTTTAATTTCCTTTCCAACGGTGAAGAGATTACGTCTCTAGCTCTTCTGGTTCCAAAGTTATGGCCGTTTGAAATTTCACCTTTTTTTCGGCAAAACAATTTTTTTTCGTCAAAACAAGCACTCCAGAATGACTTCAGACGTGGTTTCAAGGATCCCCAAGGGTCATCCAAGCACTCCAGAGTGACTTCAGACGTTGTTTCAAGTGTCTCCAAGGGTCATCCAAGCACTCCAGAGTGACTTCAGACGTTGTTCCAAGTGTCTCCAAGGGTCATCCAAGCACTCCAGAATGACTTCATACGTTGTTCCAAGTGTCTCCAAGGGTCATCCAAGCACTCCAGAGTGACTTCAGACGTTGTTCCAAGTGTCTCCAAGGGTCATCCAAGCACTCCAGAATGACTTCAGATGCTATTGCATGCTCCAATGTACTTAGGATCACCATTTGGCATGTTTCACCAACATTTACATGTTTGTTTTAGTTATAGAAACCCTTCACTTCAGAGGCAATTTACTATGTCCTGCGTTGCTCTGATCGAAAATCCAAGAAAATTTGCACTGTGCAACTTTTAATTTCCTTTCCAACGGTGAAGAGATTACGTCTCTAGCTCTTCTGGTTCCAAAGTTATGGCCGTTTGAAATTTCACCTTTTTTTCGGCAAAACAATTTTTTTTCGTCAAAACAAGCACTCCAGAATGACTTCAGACGTGGTTTCAAGGATCCCCAAGGGTCATCCAAGCACTCCAGAGTGACTTCAGACGTTGTTCCAAGTGTCTCCAAGGGTTATCCAAGCACTCCAGAATGACTTCAGACGTTGTTCCAAGTGTCTCCAAGGGTCATCCAAGCACTCCAGAATGACTTCAGACGTTTTCCAAGTGTCTCCAAGGGTCATCCAAGCACTCCAGAATGACTTCATACGTTGTTCCAAGTGTCTCCAAGGGTCATCCAAGCACTCCAGAATGACTTCAGATGCTATTGCATGCTCCAATGTACTTAGGATCACCATTTGGCATGTTTCACCAACATTTACATGTTTGTTTTAGTTTATAGAAACCCTTCACTTCAGAGGCAATTTACTATGTCCTGCGTTGCTCTGATCGAAAATCCAAGAAATTTGCACTGTGCAACTTTTAATTTCCTTTCCAACGGTGAAGAGATTACGTCTCTAGCTCTTCTGGTTCCAAAGTTATGGCCGTTTGAAATTTCACCTTTTTTTCGGCAAAACAATTTTTTTTCGTCAAAACAAGCACTCCAGAATGACTTCAGACGTGGTTTCAAGGATCCCCAAGGGTCATCCAAGCACTCCAGAGTGACTTCAGACGTTGTTCCAAGTGTCTCCAAGGGTCATCCAAGCACTCCAGAATGACTTCAGACGTTGTTCCAAGTGTCTCCAAGGGTCATCCAAGCACTCCAGAATGACTTCAGACGTGTTCCAAGTGTCTCCAAGGGTCATCCAAGCACTCCAGAATGACTTCATACGTTGTTCCAAGTGTCTCCAAGGGTCATCCAAGCACTCCAGAATGACTTCAGATGCTATTGCATGCTCCAATGTACTTAGGATCACCATTTGGCATGTTTCACCAACATTTACATGTTTGTTTTAGTTTATAGAAACCCTTCACTTCAGAGGCAATTTACTATGTCCTGCGTTGCTCTGATCGAAAATCCAAGAAAATTTGCACTGTGCAACTTTTAATTTCCTTTCCAACGTTGAAGAGATTACGTCTCTAGCTCTTCTGGTTCCAAAGTTATGGCTGTTTGAAATTTCACACCTTTTTTTCGACAAAACAAATTTTTTCCTCAAAACAAGCACTCCAGAATGACTTCAGACGTGGTTTCAAGGATCCCCAAGGGTCATCCAAGCACTCCAGAGTGACTTCAGACGTTGTTCCAAGTGTCTCCAAGGGTCTTCCAAGCACTCCAGAATGACTTCAGACGTTGTTCCAAGTGTCTCCAAGGGTCATCCAAGCACTCCAGAACGACTTCAGACGTGGTTTCAAGGATCCCCAAGGGTCATCCAAGCTCCAGAGTGACTTCAGACGTTGTTCCAAGTGTCTCCAAGGTTCATCCAAGCACTCCAGAATGACTTCAGACGTTGTTCCAAGTGTCTCCAAGGGTCATCCAAGCACTCCAGAATGACTTCAGACGTGTTCCAAGTGTCTCCAAGGGTCATCCAAGCACTCCAGAGTGACTTCAGACGTTGTTCCAAGTGTCTCCAAGGGTCATCCAAGCACTCCAGAATGACTTCAGACGTTGTTCCAAGTGTCTCCAAGGGTCATCCAAGCACTCCAGAATGACTTCAGACGTTGTTCCAAGTGTCTCCAAGGGTCATCCAAGCACTCCAGAGTGACTTCAGACGTTGTTCCAAGTGTCTCCAAGGGTCATCCAAGCACTCCAGAATGACTTCAGATGCTATTGCATGCTCCAATGTACTTAGGATCACCATTTGGCATGTTTCACCAACATTTACATGTTTGTTTTAGTTTATAGAACCCTTCACTTCAGAGGCAATTTACTATGTCCTGCGTTGCTCTGATCGAAAATCCAAGAAAATTTGCACTGTGCAACTTTTAATTTCCTTTCCAACGGTGAAGAGATTACGTCTCTAGCTCTTCTGGTTCCAAAGTTATGGCCGTTTGAAATTTCACCTTTTTTTTCGGCAAAACAATTTTTTTCGTCAAAACAAGCACTCCAGAATGACTTCAGACGTGGTTTCAAGGATCCCCAAGGGTCATCCAAGCACTCCAGAGTGACTTCAGACGTTGTTCCAAGTGTCTCCAAGGGTCATCCAAGCACTCCAGAATGACTTCATACGTTGTTCCAAGTGTCTCCAAGGGTCATCCAAGCACTCCAGAGTGACTTCAGACGTTGTTCCAAGTGTCTCCAAGGTCATCCAAGCACTCCAGAATGACTTCAGATGCTATTGCATGCTCCAATGTACTTAGGATCACCATTTGGCATGTTTCACCAACATTTACATGTTTGTTTTAGTTTATAGAAACCCTTCACTTCACAGGCAATTTACTATGTCCTGCGTTGCTCTGATCGAAAATCCAAGAAAATTTGCACTGTGCAACTTTTAATTTCCTTTCCAACGGTGAAGAGATTACGTCTCTAGCTCTTCTGGTTCCAAAGTTATGGCCGTTTGAAATTTCACACCTTTTTTTCGGCAAAACATTTTTTTTTCGTCAAAACAAGCACTCCAGAATGACTTCAGACGTGGTTTCAAGGATCCCCAAGGGTCATCCAAGCACTCCAGAGTGACTTCAGA
The DNA here is from genome assembly GCF_017562075.2 of Anopheles merus. NCBI lineage: Eukaryota > Metazoa > Arthropoda > Insecta > Diptera > Culicidae > Anopheles > Anopheles merus. The sequence goes on along the minus strand of NW_024428428.1, from coordinate 15,465 downwards.
CGTTGTTCCAAGTGTCTCCAAGGGTCATCCAAGCACTCCAGAATGACTTCAGACGTTGTTCCAAGTGTCTCCAAGGGTCATCCAAGCACTCCAGAATGACTTCAGACGTTGTTCCAAGTGTCTCCAAGGGTCATCCAAGCACTCCAGAATGACTTCATACGTTGTTCCAAGTGTCTCCAAGGTCATCCAAGCACTCCAGAATGACTTCAGATGCTATTGCATGCTCCAATGTACTTAGGATCACCATTTGGCATGTTTCACCAACATTTACATGTTTGTTTTAGTTTATAGAAACCTTCACTTCAGAGGCAATTTACTATGTCCTGCGTTGCTCTGATCGAAAATCCAAGAAAATTTGCACTGTGCAACTTTTAATTTCCTTTCCAACGGTGAAGAGATTACGTCTCTAGCTCTTCTGGTTCCAAAGTTATGGCTGTTTGAAATTTCACCTTTTTTCGACAAAACAAATTTTTTTTCCTCAAAACAAGCACTCCAGAATGACTTCAGACGTGGTTTCAAGGATCCCCAAGGGTCATCCAAGCACTCCAGAGTGACTTCAGACGTTGTTCCAAGTGTCTCCAAGGGTCTTCCAAGCACTCCAGAATGACTTCAGACGTTGTTCCAAGTGTCTCCAAGGGTCATCCAAGCACTCCAGAACGACTTCAGACGTGGTTTCAAGGATCCCCAAGGGTCATCCAAGCTCCAGAGTGACTTCAGACGTTGTTCCAAGTGTCTCCAAGGGTCATCCAAGCACTCCAGATGACTTCAGACGTTGTTCCAAGTGTCTCCAAGGGTCATCCAAGCACTCCAGAATGACTTCAGACGTTGTTCCAAGTGTCTCCAAGGGTCATCCAAGCACTCCAGAGTGACTTCAGACGTTGTTCCAAGTGTCTCCAAGGGTCATCCAAGCACTCCAGAATGACTTCAGACGTTGTTCCAAGTGTCTCCAAGGGTCATCCAAGCACTCCAGAAGACTTCAGACGTTGTTCCAAGTGTCTCCAAGGGTCATCCAAGCACTCCAGAGTGACTTCAGACGTTGTTCCAAGTGTCTCCAAGGGTCATCCAAGCACTCCAGAATGACTTCAGATGCTATTGCATGCTCCAATGTACTTAGGATCACCATTTGGCATGTTTCACCAACATTTACATGTTTGTTTTAGTTTATAGAAACCCTTCACTTCAGAGGCAATTTACTATGTCCTGCGTTGCTCTGATCGAAAATCCAAGAAAATTTGCACTGTGCAACTTTTAATTTCCTTTCCAACGGTGAAGAGATTACGTCTCTAGCTCTTCTGGTTCCAAAGTTATGGCCGTTTGAAATTTCACCTTTTTTTCGGCAAAACAATTTTTTTTCGTCAAAACAAGCACTCCAGAATGACTTCAGACGTGGTTTCAAGGATCCCCAAGGGTCATCCAAGCACTCCAGAGTGACTTCAGACGTTGTTCCAAGTGTCTCCAAGGGTCATCCAAGCACTCCAGAGTGACTTCAGACGTTGTTCCAAGTGTCTCCAAGGGTCATCCAAGCACTCCAGAATGACTTCATACGTTGTTCCAAGTGTCTCCAAGGGTCATCCAAGCACTCCAGAGTGACTTCAGACGTTGTTCCAAGTGTCTCCAAGGGTCATCCAAGCACTCCAGAATGACTTCAGATGCTATTGCATGCTCCAATGTACTTAGGATCACCATTTGGCATGTTTCACCAACATTTACATGTTTGTTTTAGTTTATAGAAACCCTTCACTTCAGAGGCAATTTACTATGTCCTGCGTTGCTCTGATCGAAAATCCAAGAAAATTTGCACTGTGCAACTTTTAATTTCCTTTCCAACGGTGAAGAGATTACGTCTCTAGCTCTTCTGGTTCCAAAGTTATGGCTGTTTGAAATTTCACCTTTTTTTTTCGACAAAACAAATTTTTTTCCTCAAAACAAGCACTCCAGAATGACTTCAGACGTGGTTTCAAGGATCCCCAAGGGTCATCCAAGCACTCCAGAGTGACTTCAGACGTTGTTCCAAGTGTCTCCAAGGGTCATCCAAGCACTCCAGAATGACTTCAGACGTTGTTCCAAGTGTCTCCAAGGGTCATCCAAGCACTCCAGAACGACTTCAGACGTGGTTTCAAGGATCCCCAAGGGTCATCCAAGCTCCAGAGTGACTTCAGACGTTGTTCCAAGTGTCTCCAAGGGTCATCCAAGCACTCCAGAATGACTTCAGACGTTGTTCCAAGTGTCTCCAAGGGTCATCCAAGCACTCCAGAATGACTTCAGACGTTGTTCCAAGTGTCTCCAAGGGTCATCCAAGCACTCCAGAGTGACTTCAGACGTTGTTCCAAGTGTCTCCAAGGGTCATCCAAGCACTCCAGAATGACTTCAGACGTTGTTCCAAGTGTCTCCAAGGGTCATCCAAGCACTCCAGAATGACTTCAGACGTTGTTCCAAGTGTCTCCAAGGGTCATCCAAGCACTCCAGAGTGACTTCAGACGTTGTTCCAAGTGTCTCCAAGGGTCATCCAAGCACTCCAGAATGACTTCAGATGCTATTGCATGCTCCAATGTACTTAGGATCACCATTTGGCATGTTTCACCAACATTTACATGTTTGTTTTAGTTTATAGAAACCCTTCACTTCAGAGGCAATTTACTATGTCCTGTGTTGCTCTGATCGAAAATCCAAGAAAATTTGCACTGTGCAACTTTTAATTTCCTTTCCAACGGTGAAGAGATTACGTCTCTAGCTCTTCTGGTTCCAAAGTTATGGCCGTTTGAAATTTCACCTTTTTTTTCGGCAAAACAATTTTTTTCGTCAAAACAAGCACTCCAGAATGACTTCAGACGTGGTTTCAAGGATCCCCAAGGGTCATCCAAGCACTCCAGAGTGACTTCAGACGTTGTTCCAAGTGTCTCCAAGGGTCATCCAAGCACTCCAGAGTGACTTCAGACGTTGTTCCAAGTGTCTCCAAGGGTCATCCAAGCACTCCAGAATGACTTCATACGTTGTTCCAAGTGTCTCCAAGGGTCATCCAAGCACTCCAGAGTGACTTCAGACGTTGTTCCAAGTGTCTCCAAGGGTCATCCAAGCACTCCAGAATGACTTCAGATGCTATTGCATGCTCCAATGTACTTAGGATCACCATTTGGCATGTTTCACCAACATTTACATGTTTGTTTTAGTTTATAGAAACCCTTCACTTCAGAGGCAATTTACTATGTCCTGCGTTGCTCTGATAGAAAATCCAAGAAAATTTGCACTGTGCAACTTTTAATTTCCTTTCCAACGGTGAAAAAATTAAGTCTCTAGCTCTTCTGGTTCCAAAGTTATGGCTGTTTGAAATTTCACCTTTTTTTCGGCAAAACAATTTTTTTTCGTCAAAACAAGCACTCCAGAATGACTTCAGACGTGGTTTCAAGGATCCCCAAGGGTCATCCAAGCACTCCAGAGTGACTTCAGACGTTGTTCCAAGTGTCTCCAAGGGTCATCCAAGCACTCCAGAATGACTTCAGACGTTGTTCCAAGTGTCTCCAAGGGTCATCCAAGCACTCCAGAATGACTTCAGACGTTGTTCCAAGTGTCTCCAAGGGTCATCCAAGCACTCCAGAATGACTTCATACGTTGTTCCAAGTGTCTCCAAGGGTCATCCAAGCACTCCAGAATGACTTCAGATGCTATTGCATGCTCCAATGTACTTAGGATCACCATTTGGCATGTTTCACCAACATTTACATGTTGTTTTAGTTTATAGAAACCCTTCACTTCAGAGGCAATTTACTATGTCCTGCGTTGCTCTGATCGAAAATCCAAGAAAATTTGCACTGTGCAACTTTTAATTTCCTTTCCAACGGTGAAGAGATTACGTCTCTAGCTCTTCTGGTTCCAAAGTTATGGCCGTTTGAAATTTCACCTTTTTTTCGGCAAAACAATTTTTTTTCGTCAAAACAAGCACTCCAGAATGACTTCAGACGTGGTTTCAAGGATCCCCAAGGGTCATCCAAGCACTCCAGAGTGACTTCAGACGTTGTTCCAAGTGTCTCCAAGGGTCATCCAAGCACTCCAGAATGACTTCAGACGTTGTTCCAAGTGTCTCCAAGGGTCATCCAAGCACTCCAGAATGACTTCAGACGTTGTTCCAAGTGTCTCCAAGGGTCATCCAAGCACTCCAGAATGACTTCATACGTTGTTCCAAGTGTCTCCAAGGGTCATCCAAGCACTCCAGAATGACTTCAGATGCTATTGCATGCTCCAATGTACTTAGGATCACCATTTGGCATGTTTCACCAACATTTACATGTTTGTTTTAGTTTATAGAAACCCTTCACTTCAGAGGCAATTTACTATGTCCTGCGTTGCTCTGATCGAAAATCCAAGAAAATTTGCACTGTGCAACTTTTAATTTCCTTTCCAACGATGAAGAGATTACGTCTCTAGCTCTTCTGGTTCCAAAGTTATGGCCGTTTGAAATTTCACCTTTTTTTCGGCAAAACAATTTTTTTTCGTCAAAACAAGCACTCCAGTATGACTTCAGACGTGGTTTCAAGGATCCCCAAGGGTCATCCAAGCACTCCAGAATGACTTCATACGTTGTTCCAAGTGTCTCCAAGGGTCATCCAAGCACTCCAGAATGACTTCAGACGTTGTTCCAAGTGTCTCCAAGGGTCATCCAAGCACTCCAGAATGACTTCATACGTTGTTCCAAGTGTCTCCAAGGGTCATCCAAGCACTCCAGAGTGACTTCAGACGTTGTTCCAAGTGTCTCCAAGGGTCATCCAAGCACTCCAGAATGACTTCAGACGTTGTTCCAAGTGTCTCCAAGGGTCATCCAAGCACTCCAGAGTGACTTCAGACGTTGTTCCAAGTGTCTCCAAGGGTCATCCAAGCACTCCAGAATGACTTCAGATGCTATTGCATGCTCCAATGTACTTCGGATCACCATTTGGCATGTTTCACCAACATTACATGTTTGTTTTAGTTTATAGAAACCCTTCACTTCAGAGGCAATTTACTATGTCCTGCGTTGCTCTGATCGAAAATCCAAGAAAATTTGCACTGTGCAACTTTTAATTTCCTTTCCAACGGTGAAGAGATTACGTCTCTAGCTCTTCTGGTTCCAAAGTTATGGCCGTTTGAAATTTCACCTTTTTTTCGGCAAAACAATTTTTTTTCGTCGTCAAAACAAGCACTCCAGAATGACTTCAGACGTGGTTTCAAGGATCCCCAAGGGTCATCCAAGCACTCCAGAGTGACTTCAGACGTTGTTCCAAGTGTCTCCAAGGGTCATCCAAGCACTCCAGAATGACTTCAGACGTTGTTCCAAGTGTCTCCAAGGGTCATCCAAGCACTCCAGAATGACTTCATACGTTGTTCCAAGTGTCTCCAAGGGTCATCCAAGCACTCCAGAGTGACTTCAGACGTTGTTCCAAGTGTCTCCAAGGGTCATCCAAGCACTCCAGAATGACTTCAGACGTTGTTCCAAGTGTCTCCAAGGGTCATCCAAGCACTCCAGAGTGACTTCAGACGTTGTTCCAAGTGTCTCCAAGGGTCATCCAAGCACTCCAGAATGACTTCAGACGTTGTTCCAAGTGTCTCCAAGGGTCATCCAAGCACTCCAGAGTGACTTCAGACGTTGTTCCAAGTGTCTCCAAGGGTCATCCAAGCACTCCAGAATGACTTCAGATGCTATTGCATGCTCCAATGTACTTAGGATCACCATTTGGCATGTTTCACCAAACATTTACATGTTTGTTTTAGTTTATAGAAAACCCTTCACTTCAGAGGCAATTTACTATGTCCTGCGTTGCTCTGATCGAAAATCCAAGAAAATTTGCACTGTGCAACTTTTAATTTCCTTTCCAACGGTGAAGAGATTACGTCTCTAGCTCTTCTGGTTCCAAAGTTATGGCCGTTTGAAATTTCACCTTTTTTTCGGCAAAAACAATTTTTTTTCGTCAAAACAAGCACTCCAGAATGACTTCAGACGTGGTTTCAAGGATCCCCAAGGGTCATCCAAGCACTCCAGAGTGACTTCAGACGTTGTTCCAAGTGTCTCCAAGGGTCATCCAAGCACTCCAGAATGACTTCAGACGTTGTTCCAAGTGTCTCCAAGGGTCATCCAAGCACTCCAGAATGACTTCATACGTTGTTCCAAGTGTCTCCAAGGGTCATCCAAGCACTCCAGAGTGACTTCAGACGTTGTTCCAAGTGTCTCCAAGGGTCATCCAAGCACTCCAGAATGACTTCAGACGTTGTTCCAAGTGTCTCCAAGGGTCATCCAAGCACTCCAGAGTGACTTCAGACGTTGTTCCAAGTGTCTCCAAGGGTCATCCAAGCACTCCAGAATGACTTCAGATGCTATTGCATGCTCCAATGTACTTAGGATCACCATTTGGCATGTTTCACCAACATTTACATGTTTGTTTTAGTTTATAGAAACCCTTCACTTCAGAGGCAATTTACTATGTCCTGCGTTGCTCTGATCGAAAATCCAAGAAAATTTGCACTGTGCAACTTTTAATTTCCTTTCCAACGGTGAAGAGATTCGTCTCTAGCTCTTCTGGTTCCAAAGTTATGGCCGTTTGAAATTTCACCTTTTTTTCGGCAAAACAATTTTTTTTCGTCAAACAAGCACTCCAGAATGACTTCAGACGTGGTTTCAAGGATCCCCAAGGGTCATCCAAGCACTCCAGAGTGACTTCAGACGTTGTTCCAAGTGTCTCCAAGGGTCATCCAAGCACTCCAGAATGACTTCAGACGTTGTTCCAAGTGTCTCCAAGGGTCATCCAAGCACTCCAGAATGACTTCAGACGTTGTTCCAAGTGTCTCCAAGGGTCATCCAAGCACTCCAGAATGACTTCAGACGTTGTTCCAAGTGTCTCCAGGGTCATCCAAGCACTCCAGAATGACTTCAGATGCTATTGCATGCTCCAATGTACTTAGGATCACCATTTGGATGTTTCACCAACATTACATGTTTGTTTTAGTTTATAGAAACCCTTCACTTCAGAGGCAATTTACTATGTCCTGCGTTGCTCTGATCGAAAATCAAGAAAATTTGCACTGTGCAACTTTTAATTTCCTTTCCAACGGTGAAGAGATTACGTCTCTAGCTCTTCTGGTTCCAAAGTTATGGCCGTTTGAAATTTCACTTTTTTTCGGCACAAAACAATTTTTTTCGTCAAAACAAGCACTCCAGAATGACTTCAGACGTGGTTTCAAGGATCCCCAAGGGTCATCCAAGCACTCCAGAGTGACTTCAGACGTTGTTCCAAGTGTCTCCAAGGGTCATCCAAGCACTCCAGAGTGACTTCAGACGTTGTTCCCAAGTGTTCCAAGGGTCATCCAAGCACTCCAGAATGACTTCAGATGCTATTGCATGCTCCAATGTACTTAGGATCACCATTTGGCATGTTTCACCAACATTTACATGTTTGTTTTAGTTTATAGAAACCCTTCACTTCAGAGGCAATTTACTATGTCCTGCGTTGCTCTGATCGAAAATCCAAGAAAATTTGCACTGTGCAACTTTTAATTTCCTTTCCAACGGTGAAGAGATTACGTCTCTGGCTCTTCTGGTTCCAAAGTTATGGCCGTTTGAAATTTCACCTTTTTTCGGCAAAACAATTTTTTTTCGTCAAAACAAGCACTCCAGAATGACTTCAGACGTGGTTTCAAGGATCCCCAAGGGTCATCCAAGCACTCCAGAGTGACTTCAGACGTTGTTCCAAGTGTCTCCAAGGGTCATCCAAGCACTCCAGAGTGACTTCAGACGTTGTTCCAAGTGTCTCCAAGGGTCATCCAAGCACTCCAGAATGACTTCATACGTTGTTCCAAGTGTCTCCAAGGGTCATCCAAGCACTCCAGAATGACTTCAGATGCTATTGCATGCTCCAATGTACTTAGGATCACCATTTGGCATGTTTCACCAACATTTACATGTTTGTTTTAGTTTATAGAAACCCTTCACTTCAGAGGCAATTTACTATGTCCTGCGTTGCTCTGATCGAAAATCCAAGAAAATTTGCACTGTGCAACTTTTAATTTCCTTTCCAACGGTGAAGAGATTACGTCTCTAGCTCTTCTGGTTCCAAAGTTATGGCCGTTTGAAATTTCACCTTTTTTTCGGCAAAACAATTTTTTTTCGTCAAAACAAGCACTCCAGAGTGACTTCAGACGTTGTTCCAAGTGTCTCCAAGGGTCATCCAAGCACTCCAGAGTGACTTCAGACGTTGTTCCAAGTGTCTCCAAGGGTCATCCAGCACTCCAGAATGACTTCATACGTTGTTCCAAGTGTCTCCAAGGGTCATCCAAGCACTCCAGAATGACTTCAGATGCTATTGCATGCTCCAATGTACTTAGGATCACCATTTGGCATGTTTCACCAACATTTACATGTTTGTTTTAGTTTATAGAAACCCTTCACTTCAGAGGCAATTTACTATGTCCTGCGTTGCTCTGATCGAAAATCCAAGAAAATTTGCACTGTGCAACTTTTAATTTCCTTTCCAACGGTGAAGAGATTACGTCTCTAGCTCTTCTGGTTCCAAAGTTATGGCTGTTTGAAATTTCACCTTTTTTCGACAAAACAAATTTTTTTCGTCAAAACAAGCACTCCAGAGTGACTTCAGACGTTGTTCCAAGTGTCTCCAAGGTCATCCAAGCACTCCAGAGTGACTTCAGACGTTGTTCCAAGTGTCTCCAAGGGTCATCCAAGCACTCCAGAGTGACTTCAGACGTTGTTCCAAGTGTCTCCAAGGGTCATCCAAGCACTCCAGAATGACTTCAGACGTTGTTCCAAGTGTCTCCAAGGGTCATCCAAGCACTCCAGAGTGACTTCAGACGTTGTTCCAAGTGTCTCCAAGGGTCATCCAAGCACTCCAGAATGACTTCAGACGTTGTTCCAAGTGTCTCCAAGGGTCATCCAAGCACTCCAGAATGACTTCAGACGTTGTTCCAAGTGTCTCCAAGGGTCATCCAAGCACTCCAGAATGACTTCAGACGTTGTTCCAAGTGTCTCCAAGGGTCATCCAAGCACTCCAGAATGACTTCAGACGTTGTTCCAAGTGTCTCCAAGGGTCATCCAAGCACTCCAGAATGACTTCAGACGTTGTTCCAAGTGTCTCCAAGGGTCATCCAAGCACTCCAGAATGACTTCAGACGTTGTTCCAAGTGTCTCCAAGGTCATCCAAGCACTCCAGAATGACTTCAGACGTTGTTCCAAGTGTCTCCAAGGGTCATCCAAGCACTCCAGAGTGACTTCAGACGTTGTTCCAAGTGTCTCCAAGGGTCATCCAAGCACTCCAGAATGACTTCAGACGTTGTTCCAAGTGTCTCCAAGGGTCATCCAAGCACTCCAGAATGACTTCAGACGTTGTTCCAAGTGTCTCCAAGGGTCATCCAAGCACTCCAGAGTGACTTCAGACGTTGTTCCAAGTGTCTCCAAGGGTCATCCAAGCACTCCAGAATGACTTCAGATGCTATTGCATGCTCCAATGTACTTAGGATCACCATTTGGCATGTTTCACCAACATTTACATGTTTGTTTTAGTTTATAGAAACCCTTCACTTCAGAGGCAATTTACTATGTCCTGCGTTGCTCTGATCGAAAATCCAAGAAAATTTGCACTGTGCAACTTTTAATTTCCTTTCCAACGGTGAAGAGATTACGTCTCTAGCTCTTCTGGTTCCAAAGTTATGGCCGTTTGAAATTTCACCTTTTTTCGCACAAAAATTTTTTTTTCGTCAAAACAAGCACTCCAGAATGACTTCAGACGTGGTTTCAAGATCCCCAAGGGTCATCCAAGCACTCCAGAGTGACTTCAGACGTTGTTCCAAGTGTCTCCAAGGGTCATCCAAGCACTCCAGAGTGACTTCAGACGTTGTTCCAAGTGTCTCCAAGGGTCATCCAAGCACTCCAGAATGACTTCATACGTTGTTCCAAGTGTCTCCAAGGGTCATCCAAGCACTCCAGAGTGACTTCAGACGTTGTTCCAAGTGTCTCCAAGGGTCATCCAAGCACTCCAGAGTGACTTCAGACGTTGTTCCAAGTGTCTCCAAGGGTCATCCAAGCACTCCAGAATGACTTCAGACGTTGTTCCAAGTGTCCCAAGGGTCATCCAAGCACTCCAGAGTGACTTCAGACGTTGTTCCAAGTGTCTCCCAAGGGTCATCCAAGCACTCCAGAATGACTTCATACGTTGTTCCAAGTGTCTCCAAGGGTCATCCAAGCACTCCAGAGTGACTTCAGACGTGGTTTCAAGGATCCCCAAGGGTCATCCAAGCACTCCAGAGTGACTTCAGACGTTGTTCCAAGTGTCTCCAAGGGTCATCCAAGCACTCCAGAATGACTTCAGACGTTGTTCCAAGTGTCTCCAAGGGTCATCCAAGCACTCCAGAATGACTTCAGACGTTGTTCCAAGTGTCTCCAAGGGTCATCCAAGCACTCCAGAATGACTCATACGTTGTTCCAAGTGTCCAAGGGTCATCCAAGCACTCCAGAATGACTTCAGATGCTATTGCATGCTCCAATGTACTTAGGATCACCATTTGGCATGTTTCACCAACATTTACATGTTTGTTTTAGTTTATAGAAACCCTTCACTTCAGAGGCAATTTACTATGTCCTGCGTTGCTCTGATCGAAAATCCAAGAAAATTTGCACTGTGCAACTTTTAATTTCCTTTCCAACGGTGAAGAGATTACGTCTCTAGCTCTTCTGGTTCCAAAGTTATGGCCGTTTGAAATTTCACCTTTTTTTCGGCAAAACAATTTTTTTTCGTCAAACAAGCATCCAGAGAATGACTTCAGACGTGGTTTCAAGGATCCCCAAGGGTCATCCAAGTACTCCAGAGTGACTTCAGACGTTGTTCCAAGTGTCTCCAAGGTCATCCAAGCACTCCAGAGTGACTTCAGACGTTGTTCCAAGTGTCTCCAAGGGTCATTCAAGCACTCCAGAATGACTTCAGATGCTATTGCATGCTCCAATGTACTTAGGATCACCATTTGGCATGTTTCACCAACATTTACATGTTTTTTTAGTTTATAGAAACCCTTCACTTCAGAGGGAATTTACTATGTCCTGCGTTGCTCTGATCGAAAATCAAGAAAATTTGCACTGTGCAACTTTTATTTCCTTTCCAACGGTGAAGAAATTACGTCTCTAGCTCTTCTGGTTCCTAAGTTATGGCTGTTTGAAATTTCACATTTTTTCGGCCAAACAATTTTTTTTCGTCAAAACAAGCACTCCAGAATGACTTCAGACGTGGTTTCAAGGATCCCCAAGGGTCATCCAAGCACTCCAGAGTGACTTCAGACGTTGTTCCAAGTGTCTCCAAGGGTCATCCAAGCACTCCAGAGTGACTTCAGACGTTGTTCCAAGTGTCTCCAAGGGTCATCCAAGCACTCCAGAGTGACTTCAGACGTTGTTCCAAGTGTCTCCAAGGGTCATCCAAGCACTCCAGAATGACTTCAGACGTTGTTCCAAGTGTCTCCAAGGGTCATCCAAGCACTCCAGAATGACTTCAGATGCTATTGCATGCTCCAATGTACTTAGGATCACCATTTGGCATGTTTCACCAACATTTACATGTTTGTTTTAGTTTATAGAAACCCTTCACTTCAGAGGCAATTTACTATATCCTGCGTTGCTCTGATCGAAAATCCAAGAAAATTTGCATTGTGCAACTTTTAATTTCCTTTCCAACGGTGAAGAGATTACGTCTCTAGCTCTTCTGGTTCCAAAGTTATGGCTGTTTGAAATTTCACCTTTTTCGACAAAACAAATTTTTTCCTCAAAACAAGCACTCCAGAATGACTTCAGACGTGGTTTCAAGGATCCCCAAGGGTCATCCAAGCACTCCAGAGTGACTTCAGACGTTGTTCCAAGTGTCTCCAAGGGTCATCCAAGCACTCCAGAATGACTTCAGACGTTGTTCCAAGTGTCTCCAAGGGTCATCCAAGCACTCCAGAACGACTTCAGACGTGGTTTCAAGGATCCCCAAGGGTCATCCAAGCTCCAGAGTGACTTCAGACGTTGTTCCAAGTGTCTCCAAGGGTCATCCAAGCACTCCAGAATGACTTCAGACGTTGTTCCAAGTGTCTCCAAGGGTCATCCAAGCACTCCAGAATGACTTCAGACGTTGTTCCAAGTGTCTCCAAGGGTCATCCAAGCACTCCAGAGTGACTTCAGACGTTGTTCCAAGTGTCTCCAAGGGTCATCCAAGCACTCCAGAATGACTTCAGACGTTGTTCCAAGTGTCTCCAAGGGTCATCCAAGCACTCCAGAATGACTTCAGACGTTGTTCCAAGTGTCTCCAAGGGTCATCCAAGCACTCCAGAGTGACTTCAGACGTTGTTCCAAGTGTCTCCAAGGGTCATCCAAGCACTCCAGAATGACTTCAGATGCTATTGCATGCTCCAATGTACTTAGGATCACCATTTGGCATGTTTCACCAACATTTACATGTTTGTTTTAGTTTATAGAAACCCTTCACTTCAGAGGCAATTTACTATGTCCTGCGTTGCTCTGATCGAAAATCCAAGAAAATTTGCACTGTGCAACTTTTAATTTCCTTTCCAACGGTGAAGAGATTACGTCTCTAGCTTTCTGGTTCCAAAGTTATGGCTGTTTGAAATTTCACCTTTTTTCGACAAAACAAATTTTTTTCGTCAAAACAAGCACTCCAGAGTGACTTCAGACGTTGTTCCAAGTGTCTCCAAGGGTCATCCAAGCACTCCAGAGTGACTTCAGACGTTGTTCCAAGTGTCTCCAAGGGTCATCCAAGCACTCCAGAGTGACTTCAGACGTTGTTCCAAGTGTCTCCAAGGGTCATCCAAGCACTCCAGAGTGACTTCAGACGTTGTTCCAAGTGTCTCCAAGGGTCATCCAAGCACTCCAGAATGACTTCAGACGTTGTTCCAAGTGTCTCCAAGGGTCATCCAAGCACTCCAGAATGACTTCAGATGCTATTGCATGCTCCAATGTACTTAGGATCACCATTTGGCATGTTTCACCAACATTTACATGTTTGTTTTAGTTTATAGAAACCCTTCACTTCAGAGGCAATTTACTATATCCTGCGTTGCTCTGATCGAAAATCCAAGAAAATTTGCACTGTGCAACTTTAATTTCCTTTCCAACGGTGAAGAGATTACGTCTCTAGCTCTTCTGGTTCCAAAGTTATGGCTGTTTGAAATTTCACCTTTTTTCGACAAAACAAATTTTTTTCCTCAAAACAAGCACTCCAGAATGACTTCAGACGTGGTTTCAAGGATCCCCAAGGGTCATCCAAGCACTCCAGAGTGACTTCAGACGTTGTTCCAAGTGTCTCCAAGGGTCATCCAAGCACTCCAGAATGACTTCAGACGTTGTTCCAAGTGTCTCCAAGGGTCATCCAAGCACTCCAGAACGACTTCAGACGTGGTTTCAGGATCCCCAAGGGTCATCCAAGCTCCAGAGTGACTTCAGACGTTGTTCCAAGTGTCTCCAAGGGTCATCCAAGCACTCCAGAATGACTTCAGACGTTGTTCCAAGTGTCTCCAAGGGTCATCCAAGCACTCCAGAATGACTTCAGACGTTGTTCCAAGTGTCTCCAAGGGTCATCCAAGCACTCCAGAGTGACTTCAGACGTTGTTCCAAGTGTCTCCAAGGGTCATCCAAGCACTCCAGAATGACTTCAGACGTTGTTCCAAGTGTCTCCAAGGTCATCCAAGCACTCCAGAATGACTTCAGACGTTGTTCCAAGTGTCTCCAAGGGTCATCCAAGCACTCCAGAGTGACTTCAGACGTTGTTCCAAGTGTCTCCAAGGGTCATCCAAGCACTCCAGAATGACTTCAGATGCTATTGCATGCTCCAATGTACTTAGGATCACCATTTGGCATGTTTCACCAACATTTACATGTTTGTTTTAGTTTATAGAACCCTTCACTTCAGAGGCAATTTACTATGTCCTGCGTTGCTCTGATCGAAAATCCAAGAAAATTTGCACTGTGCAACTTTTAATTTCCTTTCCAACGGTGAAGAGATTACGTCTCTAGCTCTTCTGGTTCCAAAGTTATGGCTGTTTGAAATTTCACCTTTTTTCGACAAAACAAATTTTTTTCGTCAAAACAAGCACTCCAGAGTGACTTCAGACGTTGTTCCAAGTGTCTCCAAGGGTCATCCAAGCACTCCAGAGTGACTTCAGACGTTGTTCCAAGTGTCTCCAAGGGTCATCCAAGCACTCCAGAGTGACTTCAGACGTTGTTCCAAGTGTCTCCAAGGGTCATCCAAGCACTCCAGAATGACTTCAGACGTTGTTCCAAGTGTCTCCAAGGGTCATCCAAGCACTCCAGAGTGACTCAGACGTTGTTCCAAGTGTCTCCAAGGGTCATCCAAGCACTCCAGAATGACTTCAGACGTTGTTCCAAGTGTCTCCAAGGGTCATCCAAGCACTCCAGAATGACTTCAGACGTTGTTCCAAGTGTCTCCAAGGGTCATCCAAGCACTCCAGAATGACTTCAGACGTTGTTCCAAGTGTCTCCAAGGGTCATCCAAGCACTCCAGAATGACTTCAGACGTTGTTCCAAGTGTCTCCAAGGGTCATCCAAGCACTCCAGAATGACTTCAGACGTTGTTCAAGTGTCTCCAAGGGTCATCCAAGCACTCCAGAATGACTTCAGACGTTGTTCCAAGTGTCTCCAAGGGTCATCCAAGCACTCCAGAATGACTTCAGACGTTGTTCCAAGTGTCTCCAAGGGTCATCCAAGCATTCCAGAGTGACTTCAGACGTTGTTCCAAGTGTCTCCAAGGGTCATCCAAGCACTCCAGAATGACTTCAGACGTTGTTCCAAGTGTCTCCAAGGGTCATCCAAGCACTCCAGAGTGACTTCAGACGTTGTTCAAGTGTCTCCAAGGGTCATCCAAGCACTCCAGAATGACTTCAGATGCTATTGCATGCTCCAATGTACTTAGGATCACCATTTGGCATGTTTCACCAACATTTACATGTTTGTTTTAGTTTATAGAAACCCTTCACTTCAGAGGCAATTTACTATGTCCTGCGTTGCTCTGATCGAAATCCAAGAAAATTTGCACTGTGCAACTTTTAATTTCCTTTCCAACGGTGAAGAGATTACGTCTCTAGCTCTTCTGGTTCCAAAGTTATGGCCGTTTGAAATTTCACCTTTTTTTTGGCAAAACAATTTTTTTTCGTCAAAACAAGCACTCCAGAATGACTTCAGACGTGGTTTCAAGGATCCCCAGGTCCCAGCACTCCAGAGTGACTTCAGACGTTGTTCCAAGTGTCTCCAAGGGTCATCCAAGCACTCCAGAGTGACTTCAGACGTTTTCCAAGTGTCTCCAAGGGTCATCCAAGCACTCCAGAATGACTTCATACGTTGTTCCAAGTGTCTCCAAGGGTCATCCAAGCACTCCAGAGTGACTTCAGACGTTGTTCCAAGTGTCTCCAAGGTCATCCAAGCACTCCAGAGTGACTTCAGAC